>NC_089274.1:6843942-7041942 GCF_963678975.1 Dysidea avara | reverse complement strand
CTCTGGCTAATTCTACTGCTTTTTTGTAATGTACAATCATCACATCAGCATCTCCTGAAGCATGGTATACTTTACAATTTCTTTCCAAGAAGCAGCTAATCATATTAATGAACTGCTACTTGTTGGTGCTGTTCAATAAAAAAGTACCCTTCTTCATGTTCAGCTTCGTATCTTTGGTGAATGACACAGCCACTCCGGAGTACCCTTTGGCCCTCCTCAGATGTATCATATCTTTTGTTGACGATCTCTCACATGTCATTCACCAAAGATACGAAGCTGAACATGAAGAAGGGTACTTTTTTGAACAGCACCAACAAGTAGCAGTTCATTAATATGCTTAGCTGCTTCTTGGAAAGAAATTGTAAAGTGTACCATGCTTCAGGAGATGCTGATGTGATGATTGTCAAAAAGCAGTAGAATTAGCCAGAGTAGCAGACACTGTGCTAGTTGGCGATGACACCGATCTTCTTGTATTGTTGTGCTATCATGCCTGCTTGGAATCACACAACATATTTTTCAAACCAGAGCCACTATGAAACCTAGGGTGTGGAACATAACTGCTGTCAAAGAGAAACTTGGCTTTGAAATATGCTACAATGTTCTCTTCCTGCATGCAATACTTGGATGTGGCACAACACCACAGCTATATGACATTGGGAAAGGTAAAGTCCAGTAAATACTTTTAAATGCAGACCAAAGTGTTCAGTGCAGTGGCATCTACACCAAATGACATCGTGGCTGCAGGAGAGCAAGCACTAGTGGATTTATATACAGTGGAAGTCCAAAGGAAGGATTAACTCTCTCCAATACAAGCGTTTTTGTGAATAGGTAGCTAAAAACACTACAGTTGTTCTTCCACAAACTTTGCCACCTACTTCAGCTGCTGCTAAATATCACAGTTTCCGTGTATAATTCCAAACACAAGAGTGGAAAGGTGATGCCAGTGAAATGCAGCTAACTGCATGGGGGTAGAAAGACTATGATGGAAAACTGATGCCTGTGCTAACTGATCTATCACCTGCTCCAGATAAGCTGTCGAAAATGATTAGATGTAACTGTCACACTGACTGCAGCAGCATGAGATGCACTTGCAAGAAATACAAGGTGAAATGCTCTTCTGTTTGTGGCAACTGCAAGGGAACAGGCTGCACCAACTCAGGCACCTCAATCCATGAAGAAGATGATACAGATACCAACACTGAATGAAAGCGAAACTTACCATTTATATACACAAGGGGATAGATTTTCCCCTACCACGGCCATGGTTAACGCATGTCATTGTGTATGTACCTAACTTAACTTGTACAATGTCAGGTTTCGAGTTGTAAAGAATTAAATCCATCTTCATGACATTGGAGAATGAAAACAACCGAATTGTATATAAAGCTATGCTATTTCTCGGTTTCCATGGTAACACATGCACCTTCTAGTCTTCATTATGACCCTCTGTTATGAAAATAGTCCCTTGCCATGGGAAAACTATCATTAGACAAGCAATAAATAGCTTAAACCAAAATTTAATTAAGTGCGTGGGCGGGACTAAATAATATTAGTTTTGTCCAGTAAAATGATGATAACTTTAGAACAGATTAAGCTATGGATACCAAACAAGTGTCATCTTGTTCCTTATAGTGAGAGCAATCATTTGATACCAAATATAAATAGTTTGGATAATGTACAGCTGAAATAGAAGCACAAATCCTAATTTTTTGCTAAAAATGGCAAAAAAGGTCATGCAAAAGGTCACAAGGCGCCATAACTTCTGCGTACTTTGGTTGACAGACACGAAGTTTGGTTTAACAGATTCCTTGTGTGTAATTTCTTTGTGTAGTAACAAAGAGGAAGCTAAAAAGGAGCCTTGTTCCGCGAAATTTACGTGTTCAGAATGTCCGTAAAAACACGTGTTTTTAAACATATTTCTGCAAACTAACCTGTTTAACAATTTATACGGTCGGAGTCTTATTAAGCATCCTTCGCTGCGTAGAATGATACCAAATTTAGCAAATTTGGTTGAGGATAACAACTTGTAAATTGGGATTTTCCCGCCGAGATTGTTAAATTTTCCAATACTCGGGTTAATGTATGGAGCGTGTATTATGTCATCATCAGCAGTAAATAACTGTCGCTATGGCGACATTTTCCCATTTATACGGTCGGAATTGGATAGAGAAATTCAAGGGCTTTCTTTTATTGTATGGTGTGCTGTAGAGATTTTGTGAGTTAAAGGTTGTAAATTGGTGTTTTTGTGTGTAGTGTAAAATACATGTATTTGTATTGGACAAGGAATGATGAGATTTTATGATCAGCCTGTTTTACCAAGTTGGGGTATCAAAAAAGATATTGAACAGATATTAGATTTATTTAATGCATAATTCTTAATTTTTAATGGTTTAACCTTCGAGAGAATATCTATGGTTTAACCCAGTGTTTGAAAACTTTTAATGTTGACCACATGAAAATGCTTGATTTGACAAATCCCATACATATGTTTTGATATGCCACGTTGTCAGGAACAAGGAAGAGAGTAGTATAACAGATATTTAAGTAGTGCAGGTTAGTTTGATCTGTGCTGGGAGAGTTATGGCTGATAATTGGCAAAAAATGTGTGGGCACAAGGATTTTGACACTTCTGAAAAGTGCGATAGCAGAGTCCCACAACGTTTACGTCGACAAATTGACATACAATGGTTCATTATTGTTCATTCTTTCTTACTGAAGTGTTGTTTAGTGACAATGGCTTTCTCGAGTTGAGCCCAAAACAAGGGGGTGACACACAGGCAGTCACTGTAGGTAGATCTACGGTCTAAGTCAAAGGTCAAGGCCACCAAAATCATGCCAATTCAACGGTCAAGGGTAAAAGCTTCCAACCCACAATTGAAAAGTGCTGAAATATCATTGCTAAGTCACCGGTCAAAGGTCGAAAAAGGCTCTTAGTCACAGGTCAAAGCAAAATTTCGGCCGGCCAAGACTTTGACCGTGGTCGCAGATCTACCTACAGCGAGTACCTACGTGACACCCCTTGCAAAACAGCCGTTTTATCCTTTTAACGTGGGTAAAACTAACCTGATGCCCAAGTGATGTTTTTCATCGTGTTTCCATATCCAACAATTAAGCGACTTTTAATAAAAAAAATTTTATTGACAAGATACACGCGTCTACACTGGAAGCAGGTTTTCAAGACTCTGTTATGGAGCGCCAGATAACTTTTTAACCTTTTCCAGGTTCTAGCAGGAATGGCCAGCATGACATCTACTTTCACGTAAAATGTAACAGCTTAATACGGCCTTCTCCATGGTACAAAGTAGGGGGTTTAACATTACACATAGAACCATTGGCAATGAAAATATTGGCTCACCCCAACAATCCAGGCGCGAACTTTTTAACGATTCCAGGTTATACCAGGCTAGATCTATCCTTTCTTCAATACTTCAGCTAGCTATACCGTTCGTGACGAACGTTTTACACGGTACAAATAATTTTATAAAAATCACCATCTCAATCCAATAGTCGCATACCCTGGCTGAGCACTGATTATTAATGACGCGCGCGCTATATTGCGTGGGCGAGTTGCAATGGAGAAGTATTCCGTTCTTGAATGTTTAATTCATCAACTTTTCAATGGTCAATAGTCCTTGTACAACATGCTAATAACTTTTTTTGATCACGTGATACATCTTTGTATTTTGTACATGTAATCAAATAAATATTTTTAAAAAATGGTCATTATAAAAATTTCAAGTTAGTTGTTTGCAGTTCTCCAACATATAAACCTGTGGAAAAGACAGTCACATTTAAATTGGTGAATTTAAAAAATCTTTATCACGCACACACTACACACACACACACACTACACACACAAACAAACACACACACTACACACACACTACACACACACACACACTACACACACACACACTACACACACACACTACACACACTACACACACACACACACACTACACACACACTACACACACACTACACACACTACGCACACACACTACGCACACACACACACTACACACACACACACACACACACACACACACACACACACACACACTTCAATACATATTCACATAAAAATAAAACACTACAAGGCATGGTAATGGTTGTTTACATTGGTTAATTTTGTGGTGCGCCACATATAGCAACAAGGGAAATGTGTATCTGTGATAAAGAATTTAATTTAGATTGAAATATCATAATTAGTTGGTCACACTATCTTTGTCAAGTAGAGATGAACTGGCTTTTGGTAAAAAGCAGGGGGTAGCCAATGCCTTGGGACTCTTGTATGCTATGTGAGAAATCCAATCAGAAATACACAAATATATTAGAAACCAAATCTTAAATCCAAAATCATGTAAAAATAATGGAGAAAGTAGACAATGATCGATCATGAATAACTAGAACAAGATGTAGATCAACAACTGTACAGGTAGTTACTAGTTAGCAATCTCACTAAATGCTTTTAAAAATACATAAAGATTGGGAGTCTCGTACACACCATTTGGGTGCTTGCGTGGGCATTGGCAATCCCTCTGGTACACCATTTCTGTGTTTTGCGTTGGAGTTGGCTACCCCTCGGGAAAAATAAAATAATGAAAGACTACACAGAAGCTGATCTGTACAGAAGATGAGCTGTACAGAAGATGAGCCCTGCACAGCTACGAGGGCTTCTTTTTACAAAGCATACACTCACCTTATTTGCACATTGCCCAATCGTCATCATGGACGCTTCCACCTCCCACCGTGCACTAAAGTAATAGAAACAAACATCATTAAATAATATAAGCATTAATATTATTATAGCCTAACACAGCAGCACAATATTACAGCATGATAAACAAACCAAAGTATTTATACAGAAAACTATGTCATAGACATTTAATCGTCTTTGAGCAAGGCCATTTTAACGAAGGCGCAAATTGAGCGTGGGCGGACAATTCATTACATTCTTTTCGCCGTTTATACCTATCACTGGTAAACTAATGCATATACAATATCAAAGAACGTATATATTTAAACAGTTGTATGATACTTATAGACTGTTTTTTCACTGTCAACCACTTCTTGTGTGTGTGTGTGGGCGGCCCACCACCCCTCCCTCAATTGGTATGGTATTGTAATTAATTCATCCACTATCCATTTTATTCAACAAGTCACATTTATGAGTGGTACTACAAACAGATTGGAAGTGTGCCATTGTAACACAGATTCATAAGAAAGGTGCACGGAATCTTGCAATGCAACTGAATATCTTTGTAGCAGAGGTCAGGGGAGGTAGTTTTTCATTACTAGTAGTATCTTCTGGTCAGGCTGTGAGACTAGTATCAGTATCTTAATATACAGTAACAATTTATATTAGTAGTTTTGTGGTATCATCGGACAAGTCAGCTCCACCTACACACAGAAGAGAAAAACTTAATACCATAAAAACTGTATAGACATATGTGGCATAGTGTATGTGTGTGCATGTACAGCATGGATGCATACAATGTGTGTAGATAGTGCAAGCAAAGCCTACGGCAGCTGTGCAAAACACAGCTATTGCCACCAGCACTGGGATGCCTGTGCACCACTTGGGCACTTGAACCTTGTGCAGGAAATCCTCCTGGGGCAGGGCTAGTAACTCACAGGAGACTGTCCATGTCTCACGGAGAGAGGTCGCACAACTTAAAGTTCCACAACGACCCCAACTCTAAGTGAGACAAGGATATTTGGGCATTTGCTTCCCCAGTTTACACCAGGTACCCATTGATGTTACAGCTGGGTGGCTGCTTCCCTGGTTGCACTGGGTCCCCATTTAATGGTTGGGTGGACTGCATGGTGTTTACACCACACACATACACTATACTGTACAAGGATTTGCCTGCACTAGGAGTACAATGGAATCTTAATAAAGGTACAGTATCTTAGTTCATGAACTGGACAGATAGACACTATTGGTGATTGATTCTAAGGTGTCTCCATAAGCGATGCCACGATATATCTTATATCATGATCATTGTGATAGAAACATTTCATGATCAAGCATACACTTTAACACAATACACATCTGCATTGAATAATCATTTCCATATTGTACTATACATGCTACGTACAGGAGCTTTAAGTGCCAAAGGCACTGAGGCTACACATATTCATTCAACTGAGACATATCCTGGCATCAGCTTTTAAATTGTTGGCTTGTTCATTACATGTGTGTACAGGCTTCCTTATGAAAGCTCAGGCTGACCACTTTGTATGTGTTGGTTTGCGTGTCTGTTGGATATTTATGGCTGGTGATTCCCACTATGCAAAGCAGTGGATCTTACCAGAGGCAAGGCATATCCATGAATTCATGACCGTGGGTCTTTATGTATATGACACTACTCATATCATGACACAGCTCACACACTTCTAAATTATAAATTTTAATCCAACAGGATTCACCATGCGGCAAAGGAGCTAAGCAATGGTATAATAAGTAAGGGAGCATTATGGCCCCATATTATAAACTCTTGATGTAATCAAGAACCTTTGGACAATACACTGAAACCTCTCTAATCCAACAGCTCTGTAATCACTATAATCTGACATAGTTTTGTATACCAAACAGACTTTGTCTATGTAATACTACCTCAATAATCTGACATCCTTGCACAAATTTCGTATCCCAATGAGCATCAGATTATAGAGGTTTCACTGTACAGTGTAATGTGGACTAGTGATGCCACAATATGAAAATTTTAATATCACGATAATCACGATATCATGGGACTTATATCACGATAGTCATGATACATTAAATGAATTGAATATGTTAATGTTTTAATTGTGGATTTAATTGAATTGAATTGAATATGTTAATGTTTTAATTGTGTTTTAATATGTTAATGTTTTGCATTGTGGGTTTGAATATGTTAACTCAAACCCACAATGCAAAACTTTAAGCAGCTCTATTCAAACTCACAATGCAAACATCAAAGGCTGTTGTGGTTAGGGCTATATCATGATATCGCCCTAACCACAGGGCAATATGTAAAATATAACCCTGTGGTTTCCTTTGATTTGAGGTGTCAAAGTGGTATATATGCACATACCCACTATTCCCACATGCACCAGTTTACCTGCCTCAGTCATACCATCAGAGACAGTTTCTAGTAGATACTGACGTTGCACAATACTCATTTAGCAAATACATAAATAATAGTATATATTATACGTATACAAGTTTCACATTACATTACAGTGGCGGATCCAGGGGGGGCACGCCCCCCCCCCCCCATCCCTTTCAAAAAAATTGCATACAAGATCGAGATACTCTAATAGAGCAGTTACTCTAATAAAGTAGTCACAGTGTTCATGAGGCAGTGTAGCTTAACTATGAAGCTATGAATAAGGATCTGAATAAGGATCTTTATATACTTTATAGTATATACATTTAGTAAAGGACAGCCATTATTGCTGTGATGGTTTTTTTTTTTTTTTTTTGCTCTTCAACTTTTCAGTAAAGTGCACCCCCCTTTCCAAACTCTGTATCAGCCCCTGCATTATCTGTGTTCTAATTGTGTAATATTTGGTATGTATACAATTATGTATGAACTAGCTAGTCTGTTAGCAATTTGAAGTTCTCCAATATGTAGTTATAGCATGAACATATAGTTAGATGTTAATATGCCATCTTTCAAAATATTGCTATGTACATAGTTTGACATAGGTCTCACTAGGGATAATTCCCATATGCATCACCAGATACTTCTACCACACTGGCTACTACACCAAGATGACAATTGAGGCCTCAAATGCTAAAAATCTATTGTGGTTTCAGTTCTATTATGTTAAACATTAACATTACAATACCACCAAAGCCATGGGACCTGACAGAATACCACCAATTGTTTTACAAAGGTGTGCCGTAGCTCTTTATCAACCTCTCTGCTATTTAACTCTTCAGTTTTCATACTTGCCTAGAGACTGGAAAGTCCATAAGATTGTTCCAATTTTTAAATCAGGTGATCCAACCTCAGTGAAAAATTATCGTCCAATTTCTCTACTCAGTAATACATCTAAAGTTCTAGAATGTATCATCTATAACAAATGGTTGATCACGTTTCGACCTTCATCAACCCTGCTCAGTTTGGATTTATGTGCAATCGGTTTACCACTCAACAGCTACTTCTATTTTTACACAATGCACTTTCTTCTCATGACCAATTTGATGCCATCTACTTAGATATCAGTAAGGCATTTGATTCAGTTTCCCATTCTTATCTTTTGTCCAAACTTCATAACTTTAACATTTTAGGTAGCTTGTGGCTTTGGCTTCAAGCCTACCTTAGTACCAGATTCCAGTTTGTTTCTATTAATAACTGTTATTCCAATCTTTTATCCTGTAGAGAAATCAGCTACAAACAAATCACCTTGTAGAGAGTTCACTTACAAACAAATCTATACCTGTAGAGATATCAGTTACAAACAAATCACCCCCTGTAGAGAGATCAGATCACCCTGTAGAGAGTAGAAAGTTCAGGTATAAAAAATCATCCTGTAGATAGTTTTGATACAAACAAATCACCCTGTAGAGAGTTCAGCAAAATAAAAGTCACCCTGCAGAGAGATCAGGTCACCCTTAGAGAGATCAGCTAGAAGAAGTCACCTTATAGAGAGTTCGGCTACAAAGAACCCACTCTGTAGAGAGTTCAGCTAGAAACAAGTTAGTAACCCTATAGCAAGATCAGCTAGAAACAAATCATCCAGTAGAGAATTCAGCTACAAACAAATCACCCTGTAGAGATTTCAGCTACAAACAGATCATCCTGTAAATAGTTCAGCTATAGATACAAGTCACCCTGTAGTAGGAGAAGTCACCTTGTAGAGAGATTAGCTAGAAACAAGTCACCTTGTAGAGACCAGCTACAAAGAAACCATCCTGTAGAGAGTTCAGCTACAAACAAATCACCCTGTAGAGAGTTCGGCTACAAACAAATCACCCTGTAAAGAGATCAGCTAGAAACAATTCACCCTCTAGAGAGAATCCTGTGTAGAGTTCAGCTACAAGCAAATCACCCTGTAGAGAGTTCAGCTACATTTCAATTCCTTTAGTAGAGAGATCAGCTTCGAACAAGTTATCCAGTAGGGAATAATAGACATGCAATAAATATACGTATAATTTGTAAAATTACTTATAAAATCAAAAGCAGTTGAAGTATTAAAAATCTGCTTTGTCTTTTTATTCTTCCTGTGGTAAAGAAAAAGGATAGGTTAAAAAAGCAAGCCGGCCATAGTTTGGGGTATACAAATACAAAAAGAAGTGATACTTAATCAAAAACAGCCAAGCTGTAAAAAAAGGTACGGCCCCTAAAAGGCCATGGTGAAAAAAGATGTGAAATCCAAGGTGGCAGCCAAGAAATGACTGTGATGGTAGGTTAATGGTAAAAATTTTAATAACAACAATTCAGGTGAATTTGGTGCCGAAACACAAATTCACATGAATTGTTGTTATTAAAATTTTTACCATTAACCTACCAACACAAATTCACATGAATTGTCGTTATTAAATTTTTACCATTAACCTACCATCACAGCCATTTCTTGGCCGCCACCTTGGATTTCACATCTTTTTCACCATGGCCTTTTAGGGGCCGCACCTTTTTTTACAGCTTGGCTGTTTTTGATTAGATTATATATACAATAAGCCAAATGGATAAGCAGTCAAAATAAGTATATACGATTAATGATGATAACATCATGAAAGTATGACAACATACAAGAGAAAATGGGGGCCCAGACTCAGGGGTACAGTTGATATAATGTAGCTATGAAGGTAGAGTTCAAGATAAGCTAGGGCTGGTCCATTTGTGCCCTCCAACCCTAGCTTGCTTTAAACACTCTTTCCTTTTAAAAGACATCATTATACTTAACAGGCAAATCTTAGTTAGTATATAAATAATATCGAGGGTTGGTTTCAGCTTTGCAGGCCCGTAGCCAGGGAAGGGGAGGTCCACAATTTTAGTATACGAGTTTAAATTTTCAGTCACAAAAATCCATTAGCTTTACTAAATACCATTAATAAGAAGCTAAATTAAGTGCTCCGAGTAGCATATTCAGTGCCAAGATCGAGATACTCTAATAGAGCAGTCAGCCACTCTAATAGAACAGTTACTCTAATAGAACAGTCACAATTACGTTTTTTTAAAAAGCTGTATATAACTACTTAATTTATTTACAAAAACATATTGAGATCGTCTAAACTAGAGCTTTTATCAAAATATAAAAATTTGGTGGAAAAGCCCCCTCCCCCATGCAGAGCCCATGAATAGCATTCGTAAACTCCCGGCCATGCAATGTATAAATTTCATTGTTTAAGACACTCTTTGTTCTGCTCCACTGCCCCATGACAGAGCGCTCAATCTTTCCCATTCTTACTCACTGTAACATTTTATATTTAAACACATGCATGTACAGACGGTATAATTACAGTATAGTACCAGTAGAGATATTTTCCCAAATGTCATCCAAATAGCTGGTCTTGAGCTTACCTAAAAGTTGTGGTTTTTATTCAACCTTTTAGTATCTATTTTCAAAAAATTTCTTGGGGGGAGCATGCCCCTAGTTACAGCATGCTTCGCATACTGGGTGTGCTTTGCACACCATAATGTAATCTGCATCATGCCATATAAAGGTCCACCTTTCTTCTAAAAGAACCTACCCAGATAAAAGTCTGGCTATGGCCCTGCTTTGGTTATTTCTTTTTCATTGAGTGTAGGTTCTTTATACAAGTTTGTTCTTGAGTTGCATATAAGGTAGAAGAGGCACACAAGGGTAGGTTGCAGAATTGTGGCTTGGTGGTTCACAACTTAGTCTATCACAATGCATGGGAGGATTACAGGTTTGAATCTGTTCGGCATCACGCTTTTCATGATTCACCTACATCAAAGATTTTTTTGTAGCTGCTGATAAAATGTATGTACTCCCTTCATATAACATACTAGGTGGCTGTGATGACACTTGTCTAAAATTGCACACTTAATAGGTTTTCAATTATAATTGCAAGTTGGCTACTATATTATACAGGAGACCTCATTGTATATATATCTACAAGTGCAATGGAAAAATTAGAAATTAATTTTACATCTATCATGAAATTTAAAAATTATGATACTATATGGCATATTGCGGTAAGATCATGACAAGTGTTTAGAGGTGATGAAGATTAATGCATGACTATCATCATAATTTTTAAATTTCATGATAGATGTAAAAATTAATTTCTAATTTTTCATTGCACTTGTAGATATATATACAATGAGGTCTACTGTATAATATAGTAGCCAACTTGCAATTATAATTGAAAACCTATTAAGTGTGCAATTTTAGTACAAGTGTCATCACAGCCACCTAGTATGTTATATGAAGGGAGTACATATATATATATATATATATATATATTGCACATGCACTCATAAGCAATTTTATTCACAATACAGTGATATCACAACACATAAACCATGTGTGAAGCAGTTAGTAACATCTGTATATTATTATATGTGACTGGATTTGTGAAAAGGTGTCTTCCACACACTTCCATTTTACCAACTCTGACAATTCATAATTTCAGTTTGGTAAAAGTTATTGCCTTAAAATTTGATTAGTATTGTGCACCAACATAGATTAATGGATGGTGAAAATTTCAGGCGTGCATCTTTCTTAAACAGTCTTCCAAAGTTCATAGAATTGGATGTGTGTGGATGACCCCTTATTGCAAATCCGGTCACATATTATAATACATGTACAGCAACATTAGTAGATGAAAAAAATTATATGTGCATGTATTGAAGGTCTACTGGCAACCAGTGCCAGTAGCCTGAGTGCAATTAATTTAAAAGTACATTATTTTGTATGTATGTACATAAAATTTAGATTAAGCAAACGAAAGAAGATACAATGTTATAAGGCAGTTGGCCCTGCCACCTGCATGTAACTTACATTGGCAAATAATAAAAATATAGGCCTGTAATATAGCTAATATATAACACAGTTACAACACTTAAAGAAAGTCAGTGGTACATGTCAATAAATAGTCAGCTACTACACAACTAGTCCTAGCAACATGGCTGCAAAAAGGATGGCATATGACATGGTAAAGAAAGCAGCTCCACCGCCGCCACCTCCAGTGTTTGTGTTAGTAGAATCATCAAGATCTGTGGCAACTGTCATGAAATTGAAAATGAGATCTGTTTCATCGCCTGTTGAAGTCTGTCGACGAGTTCTAGTGCCTTGATTGTCTCCAATCTCATTGATTGCCGCAATAGCCCTCCTAGCTTCTCTTGCACAGTTACCACTATTTGCAGCCTGCCTGGCTTCATACAACAATTCAAGATCACCTAAATCATAATTGAATGGATATCAATGGCAATTAGCTATTTAAACCCTCACCAGTTGAAACAAACTGTGCTATAACATTGCACATGCCAGTGCTATCCCTAACCACACGTGAATCAGTGATTCGCTGTTTTAGAGCACTGCTAGTTGCTAAATCCCTAATGGCCTCAATGTACGCTTCTATCCCTTCATCATCAACCTTCACACTAACTCCACCACCTGTAGGCATCATGGTGTTACAGTAAACAACACTATATTATTAGTATGTATATGTAGCTTAAATCATAAGTATATAGTCATGAATTTTCACATTAAAATTAATATTAGAGCATCTACTTGTTACTGTACACTGTATAAGTCATGTTACTTAAATATATAATTAATAATGTACAAGTTGACTTTTTACAAGAATTTGATGTTTGATTAGCAATCATAGCAATCAACAAAAAGTATAGTGAAACAAGGGAATTAAGTTGTCTATATCTGGTAGATATTTAATCCCTAAATTTTAGTTTGTAGCCATTACTGAATTGAATTAGGGATTATATCTGTAGGTATAGACTCTATTTTACTTCCATGATCCCTGAATTTTTGAATTGTTTTTGTAATATAATTATGACGGATGAACTGCATCAAAAAAAGAATGCGTGGCACTGGACAATTAACTTTGCATCTGAATGCGTGCCCAACCATCAATTACTGAGAAGTAAAGGGGCCATTACTCTTCACTGTTCAACTCATTACACAGTGTTTTAAATGAAGTACAGTATGAGAAGTATCTCTGCAATCAATAGAAAATACAGATGATAAACATGGTAGTTAGTCAGCAGAGCCACACAGAACCACAATGTACTACCACAAATCAACATCTTATGCAAAAAATAAAAATGAAAATAAAAAATGAGGAGGAAAAAGTTAAGTCCATGAAGCATGCACTGTACATACTGTGACATGTCAAAGGCACCCACAGGGCCGACTAACAGGGAAAGAATCAAGCCCCTAGACTTAGTCATTATTGAGTTATGCTTGTCTGCAGACATTTGTAAGTCAGTCAGTAGAAATGGCAAATTGCTGGAAACATTTTGGGTTGCACTGAAGGAACTTTTGACCTCAGCCAAGGCACTCTGATGGAATTTTCTGGTGAATTTTTTTTTGTCAGAATGTGCCAACCTCCATGATCCTTATTACTGTACTGTATGCATCATGGTGGCATTATGGTTGCTATATACAATTGTATGTTACATTCATTAAGCCTGGTAGCAGGATCCTGAAAATTATCACAAACTTTTATTTCTCTGTATAGCTACCTTTTCCTCAGAGAAAACTTTTTGGAGATATTCCTCACCATCCACATGATGAAACACCTTGGAAGCTTACTTTCCCCAGAACACATTTCCTTTAATGCTCAACAAAAAAAATTCCCTTTTAGTTCAATTCTTGCATTTGCATGGTAACAAAAAGACATGCTGACAAGCATTTTCTGCCACAAACAGCTGGTCTGTACATGTGTATAGCTTAAACTTTTTACATTGTGGTGCAATGCAACCTATTTAGTTATTGCATTACTTGTTTTGTCCATCATCATTAATTTTATTTTTAAACATGCATAAACAAATTTTTCAACCACATTAGCAATATGTTTTTCATAGTCAATGCGCCAAATGTCTTACCACATATGGGACAGCATCCATCTGATGGCATAACCCTGTCATTACAGCCAGTACGCATGGCACATCGTCTACTGTTACGAACTCTCTCACAATGATCTCTAACAGTTCTGTTCATAGGCATCATGCACTCACCTGTAAAAATGATATTGATATCACAACCATATTGTAAAAACTACAACATCCATAAACTGTAATATCCTTTCGACTTATTTTAGTAGTATTATATGGCAAGATGGTAAATGTTATTATTGTTCAAATTTTCATGCTATATGGTATTACTTATGTATGACAGATTTTACAAAAGATTGGATTTTCAGCTGGAGCATTCTCACATGTTGATTGTGTTGAGTTCATGAAGACTGAAGATCAACAAATATTCTTGTATGTAGCAAGAATATTTCTGTAGTAAAACACTGGCATCATAGATATGATCATAGGATAATAATCTATGCTGGCCACATTATCCGCTTTGCAAAATTATTCTTTTTATTTTTACAGTTGTGACACCAACCATAAAACTATATAATTACATTCTATGTAAAATTTTCATTCATTTAAGAGTAAATAGAAATTCAACAATTACAGTAGTGTAAAGTACTAAAACTGTGATAAATTTCGTGACCACTTTTCTTGCTTTTTTGATTACCAATAATTAACATACACAAAAACATTGCTTTACCTCTGTAATCTAAACGTACATCTGGTTGGATCCTTAGAGCGCAGATACTACGGTAGGTAATACCATCAGTTCCACACACCTGAGTAACATACACAGCAATTAATTATTGTAGGTACTTCCACATACAAAATTATAAATATAATATTATTATGCACTTACGGGTGAAACAGGGCAATTTGCCTGATTGCAAGGACCACGATACTGCACTTGAGTTCTACTTTGTTGTACCAAATGACAGAGACTTGGATAGGTGCGGCCATTTTCACCACATACTTGCATTGAAGCATCAGGCATGTCTGGGCATCTCAGTTGAGAGACATTAACTGCATAATGCAAGAAAACCATAACAACACGGTCCATACAAGAGTTTATAAGTGCAATAAAGTGGTGGGCTATACTACTGTTGCAGCTTACATATGTCATTAACATTTAACTCCATGGAAAACAATACAACTTCACTATAGTTAAAGCACCACAGAAAGATTTTAGGGTTCACAATGCTTCAGCATGTAGTGGTTAATATATATGTTAGTTGAAAAGCTAACCATACAGCTTACCAAAACCAAAGCCGAAATGTCAGTGTCTGTTTAAGAAATGACCGGCACTTGTAATAGTTGCTGATGGTTGGGCTCCACATTTTGAATCATATCACAATGATGAACTAACAACACTGGCTTTCAGGGTAGTTGCACTTTAAAATGTCTTCTCAATTGTTGATCATGAGTGATAACTATATAGCTATATAGCTATAGCTAACAACCACGCTAGGTCAAAATGAAACCAACTGGAAGTCTTAATTCTCTTAACCATTTAAAGTTGGAAGTTTAGCATGTTACATGTCATCAAAATATGTAAATTTATAGATGCTGTTTACTGTCCTCTGACCCTGTTTGATGAGTAAGTTGCAATCTTGCAATAAAAAATGGCACAGAAAAGCATATAGGACTTTAAAAACAGGCCAGGATAACTGTGCAACTTAAGGTGTTCTATTATCTCATGAAGGAAATGTCATTATTAGCACTAAATATCATTATAATTGGTACATATCTGCCATGGCCAATCATTGAACACTCAGCTGGGATATACTGCTCATTGAACTAACTTTCTAAGCACCAGAAATCTCTGTATTTTAATGCACGACTTAATGTATCATTGCATGGCTTTTTAATAACTTTTGACATTTTTATAACATGCAGAACAGTTATCCTTGCCCTCAGGCAGCAGTTCAAGGCACCAGTCACATTTACCAAGTGTGGATGATGACACTAGTTGTACTGTGACATTATGAGTGGTGATGTGTGACTCACAGTCCTTTACACTATGCCGGGGCATAGGCTAATTTCTATGGTATAATATATATGTTATTGACTGTTTTCTTATGAAACATAACACAGAGACTCAAGTTTACCATTCATACAAAGTGTACGTGTGCCTCACTTTCCATTAAAAAAAAACAGTTGTGAAAAATTAAGCCAATTTACTGGCATTTAAATGAAACTTCATACATTAACCTACAAGCCTATCTTACCACACTTTCTGAAGTCTCCTGCATCACAGCCTCTTCTGCTTGAACATGAAGCAGATAGTGATACACAACGATATCCATCCTCACAAGGGAAAAGACCACATGCACTCTAGAGAAGATGAAAATGTCTCTGTTATATAACAATAATACAATTCTAGTTACTTTTAAGAGAAGTCACCTGATGTTAGAAATTGTAAAACAAATAATTATACAAATTGATTTTTGACATTTTGGGATGTAAAGACCTGGTCCTCTTTACTTAATGCAAGGCTTTGCCCTATATCCTTGAGGCAACTACAAAACAGTTAGGGAGAAAGTAAAGACAAGCAAAGACAGTGCATAATGTGTGAACACAAGACATATAATTCACAGATATATGACTGTACCTCTCGTGTACATGCCCCTGAGATAATCTCGGGCCCTTCAAAATCATTTCTTATTGCAGCACATCTACTGGGGTATGTGCGTAGATTGCTGGCACACACAGAGTCACGAGGCATCCTGTTGCAATCTGGTTCATCATCATCGTCGTCATCATCATCACAATCACGATCTGTACACTGCAAAGTTCCGTTCAAACACCTACA
The DNA here is from genome assembly GCF_963678975.1 of Dysidea avara. Taxonomy (NCBI): domain Eukaryota; kingdom Metazoa; phylum Porifera; class Demospongiae; order Dictyoceratida; family Dysideidae; genus Dysidea; species Dysidea avara. The sequence goes on along the minus strand of NC_089274.1, from coordinate 7,025,115 downwards.
GGTATTGCAGCCATCTTCAAAGATCTGTCTGTGAGCAATTCTTGTTGTTCTATTAAACATGCATGGGCGAGTTCCAGTGTCATCTTCCATGTATGGGCATCTAACTGTGCGGCAGAAGTCAAACTGTCCATTACTGCAGCGACAAAATTGACATATGTTATTCCGAATAATAATATCATAATCATCATGGTTAACTCTAAAGTCACGACCAGCAATCCTTGCTAGACAGGATACTATGGGATACATATGTAATGATTGTGTAGTATTCTATTTGGCACTTAATAAGACATACCAACTGTAAGTCTATCACAATCAATATCATTGGGTCTTTGTACACGTGAACCACGGATTTCTGTTCCATTATTTGGGAATACACACCAGCGATGAGTATCACTGGACTGGTCTACTTCATAGGTACCATCATCTTCTTCACATTCAAGCACATCAGTGGCAGCATCATTTCCAATTGGACGACCATTATTTTCATAACATGGTCCTAAAATAAAACAAGTCAAGGGACTAAATAAAATTATTTACAGACTAAGAACAGATAAAATAAATGTCAGTTATCGGTATTATCTGTAATTTAAAATGTGAAAGAGTTCTGGAGCATGTGCCTAAGTTTCATTAAAAGTTGCTTGATCTACTACAATAATTGATTGCTATAATCTTTATTAACAGTTATACTATATGTGTTTAAAACCTGCTGGTCATAATATTAATCATGTTAAGATGGAAGAGTACATAGAATGTGAGATGAATTATTGCATGTAGAAAATAATTTTCGGGGAAGATGAGCACCTACTGAAAACTGACATCAGTCTCATTCAGAATAACTCTCATCTACTGCTCAGCAAGTGTGGTGCAATGTGGTATGTCTAAGACATGGAAATTTTCAATAATACTTTGTATCTGACTAATTATTATTACCAGAAATTTGCAGAAAACTTTCACAGTTGAAGTGTCACTTTTAACTTGGTACCAAAAACAAAGGTCATGTCTAAAAATATACCAGGAGTACTGCTTACGTTTATTGTACCACTATATATTATGTATGTGGTTTACAATGGTTAGTAGCTTACCCCCAATATACCACTTTATGAATTCCAACACTGAGAATCCATCCATTCTATTCTGACCCTCCCTGTATGCACAGGTTATAGCCTAAGATCCCCCAATAGAAATATTATGAACTTTTGTTAGAAGAATATATATATGTATATATAGCATAATTGAGACACCAAAATTGTTATGATTCCATTATTACAATAATTTGCACTTGTGGTTGTAATAACTAGACATGCATCTATTTTGCTGGAATAATTTTAGGAACAAAAGGTAGTGCAAATAATTAGGAACTAGGGAATATTCTGGAACAATCTGATGAGCTCTAGGATTAATAATTTATAACTTTTTCCTGCAGTGTGATACATAATCTTTTTGATACATCTCTGAAATGCAAATACACTAATAGAGCAGTCACATGCTCTAATAGAGCAGTCTACTTTAGTTCATTAGTGGACATTAAGCCTAGCAATAAACAATAGCAACTCACAAGCTATATTATTTGTTGTGTATACAATGACTATTTACAACACAGCTAGGCATTGGATTTTTAGGTAACTAAATATCCACTTATACATGAGTAGCAACTGTAATCATTGTGCTTTTGATTTCCATTTCACTCTATTTGTGTTTGAGCATCTGTCTATATTCACAAAATTTCACAGAAGCAACTAAGCTTACCTGTTCTATTTTGACATCTGTACATGATAACATCACTTGCAGTCCTCCTGCATACTTGCCTCTCCCCACATCCTTCTCCAATAATTTCCTACATAAACATCAGAACACATATACCTGTAAGAATCATTAACATGTGTACAACCAGTTAACCTGCATGAGGCGAAGGGTATCAACTGAATTTTGGTAAGCCTCCTCATCATCATCATCATCATCACTGTCATCATTATCATCGCTGTCATCATCATCATTGTCGTCGTCACTCTCAGGAATACAAAGTCCACCCTCCGGAATAGTCATCACTATATACATCAAGCATAAGCATTTAAAAATATACAATACAAGAACGCTGGTGACCATTTTGGTGGTTAACTTGAATTACCTAAGCATATAGTTAGCTATTCTTATTAGCTAGTATGTAATACAGCAAATGATCCATTAAAATACTTGACCACAACTACACTGTACACTAACAGACTATAAGCGCCGAAGGCACGAACAGCTCCTGATAAAATGAAAGGAGGTGGGAAGCAACTGCACACGCCTCTCACAGCTGCAAACTATCTGCATGAAGGTCAGTAATACAGCTATTGTGCATACGTAGAAGTACCTGCCCTACCATGTAATGTAGGCTGTACTTCTTCACTATTTACTGCAGCAATAATGAGCTATGAACAAAGCCTAATGGCTTGCATTGTAACTTTTTACAGTTTTGTATACCATTGCACCTCTATATGCTTAAAAGATACAGATATTCTGGAGAGTGTAAGCAAGAGTTAATAATAGAGGAGAGTATCTAACATAGTGTAGGGTCTCTACAAATGATTCTGAGTAAGTCAAAGGGATTCTTTCTGAAAAACTCTGTAATTTGTAATATTTATTGTAGGTGAAGATTGTTTTAATCATCATTACTTTTCCTTGTTCTGTCAGTGTGAACATTTTAACACGTCTGATGGAATCATTTTGATTTTTACTCAGAATCATTTTATAGAGACCCTAAACTGTGTTGGATACTCTCCTCTCCACTATTATTAACTCTTGGTGTAATTATATAGCAAAAAAACAAAGTACAAACCCACAAAAAATTTTACCTACTCTAACACAACACACAGGACAAAGAGACAGACAAAAATGTCATGCCCTATCAGGCCCTACTCACAAAAGTGTTCTGAGAGTCCCATATGTTGCAAAACATTCTATTCCAGTGCTGAAAAACTGTGAACATAATAGTTAGTGGATATAAAAATGGGTATATATAAAACAAAAAGGCGTTACCAAAAAGGTTCAGTACACAAGTGTTTTGAACCCAGGTTGGATGTTAATAGGCTGGTGTGTGAACACCAAAGTTGCCTGTAGTTTTGACAGTAATATACCTCAGTGAGTCTTCCCTACCCCAGTGCCTTCAATGCAGAGTAAAGACTAAACAAAGGTAGGCATGAATTTACAACAACAATATTCAAGTTGCCAGATCATGGGTGTGCGAATTGATATATGATTTGGATGCCGAGTAACTATGACCTAAAAGATGAGTTGTAAAATGTGTGTCCAAAAAGGTATAGTTTTAATGAAATGTAGTTCAAGTTTTCCTTATACCATGGCCTTCAAAATGCTGTAGCGGACAAAATAATGAAAGCATGCAGAAGCGTGCAGTATGAATCCCAGTGCAGTTGGATGATGAGCATTTCAAGGAATAAGTCAACATGCTCAGAGTTTGGTGAGTAAGCAGCATGACAGACAGATAGACATTACAAGCGCGCACGCACGCATGCACGCACGCACACACACACACAATGGCTACAAACCTTGTTACTCATGCACAAAGAGAAATGCAGGTTTTTACTAAGCTAAACTTATTTGCTTGAGATATATAAATATGATTACCTTCTTACCTTCTACACATTCCCGACGTGCTAGTTCTCCACTTATAACACACCTTTCATCATCTTCACAGTTACAAATGTCAACTGTACCTCCTACAATATTCATTACATATAACAACTAGCTTTGTTTATTGGTTTATAGCTTATTCATCCTGTACTGCATTTATAATTGTGATCGGCTGAACAAAAACTAGTTGCTTTCACACACTCCTCAAATTCCTTCTTCTTTGTTATCTATAGTAACAAAGGAGTGGACAACCAAAATTTCAGTCTATGATGAATAGTCTTGGAGTTGTAGTGCTAGACATTTGAGGAACAGCTATAATTTAATTTGTACAGCAACAATTCAGCAAATAAATTACAGGAATTTAATTAATCACCCATAATTCATGACTGGAATAAGCTATGAAAATGGAACTTGGCTCAATCTGTTCACCATGAACTGGAAAATCCCACAAGATATGTATAGTGCTTCCCCTGTACTCCTCAGGCCATATCAACAAAGAAATGATGACGGTAAACTTTATTTCTATGACATTGTAAACAAATGCCCATACTACATTTCCTATTGCTGTACACACATGAAACAATGATTTTCTTACTCTCCATAAACAAGCAAATCTGATGGTGTATAGGTCTATTGATTTGAGCTTTGTTTCAATATATACCGATATGATTAAGACGTAAAGTTTATTATGCACGTGTATTTTTATTCCAATACATTTTCATAGCAAAACAGAATTTTGTAAAAACAGCCAGGTTTTGCTTAGCCAGTCACAGTTAGATTCTTTCTGTACCAGTACGTAAATTAAGGTATATACACCTTTACTTCTTAGTCAGATTAGAAGGACAAATCACTACCAGAAATCTTGCTTTACTCCTGTAATATCTATAATTCCATAATCCGAATGGAAGTGGTTGCAAAAGCATTGATTAGTCAGTCAGTCAAAAGTTTCCACTACATTAAAATAGAAACTTATTATTGGAAGTGTTTCAAGTTGTATTGAAGGCACCTTTGTGTTTGATTATACCTTAGGTATGTTATTAAGACTGGTTTGTCAATATTATTTTTTTGCAGAAAAGTGCATCCCTACCATACAGTACTATCACACTATGATATAATATGCTGCAATATACAAAACGAATGTTGTCATTAGTGGTGAATTTGGATGGCGTTTGATAATTTTGGTAAAGGCAACTAGTGTATTTGGCACTTCGTAGTGAAATAATATCAAAACTACAATACTAGTGAACTCACCCTGACATCCTTCCACACACTGAAAACATGTTTCATTGCTAATTGGTTTTCTGACACAGGTAAGTCCACCACAACGTTCAACAGCTTCCTCTAAAGCAGGACATCTAGTGTCATCATCATCATCAGGGGCGTCACCTATGCAAACATAGTTGCACCCACACTTAAAAGCATGAAGCATTGTGAACTGTATTACTATCACCAAGAGATAACCACTAACAGATACAACTGTAAGGGGTATACATGTTCTTAATTTAAAGTAGCAGTTAGCTACCTCACAATTTCCAGTTTAATGGATATTTTTTTGCAATTATGGAGAACTATGTACACTAAAGCAAACAAGTTACAACACCACATTATAGACCAACTCTTCCTCTACTTATATGCTGGTTTGTATGGTCGATAACTCTACTATGGTTAATGCTACATGTAGAATTTCCAATGTATAAAAATTGGCATCTTAAAAATAATTAATTTTGCTAACTGCTGTTACATGTTGGACTAACCCTCACTTGAATACAGCTGCAGTGGTGGTAAATTCTGTTGGGGGCAAAAATCCATCAAATATCTGCAAATCACAAGATACGGGCTGTAATTCCCAGAAAACAATGATTTTTTAGTACAGTACTGCAGTTCAACCATTCATTCTATTGAAACTAATTAAATCTCAAATATGGATTTCTTCTGGCGTAGTTTCTGTGCGCACCTTGCAGCACTATGTTTTTAGTAAAACTCCATAAATTCTCCACTCATTTCCGAAGATAGACAAAGATTGAGGGAATATTTGACTGGAGAAACAATGCAGCGCTACATAAGATGGCATGTAGTGCGAAATCAATGCGATTTAATAAATGGGTGTGGTCATACAAGTTGAAAACACGACTCAAACTACGCTATACATTTGTACAGCAGCTCAATTACCAGCTATTGGATTGTGCTGGGTGAGTTTTACAGTATTTAAGGAAACGGAGTTTGATTGTGAAGTTTTGGTCCTTGCAACTAATAGCAAGAGTTTAATCAATTGCATTCTAATGTTAACAATGGAGTGTAGAAGCAATATCTTCTGGGTTTGTGAATCATTACTAACTAGGTCCCAGAGTAGCTGAAAGCAAGGACACTTTTTCCCTGACTATTTAAAGGACACTACTTTAAACCCTACTATCTAAAGGGTGTTAGACAACAATATTTATCACAAATGACACTAGCGATGATAGTATTATTCAACCTAAATTAGTGCTAGTTCTTCAGATCTATATAGGACCCTGCCATTGTCTTATGACAGGCTGAGCAGGCCAGGTGTGTGTTAGTTTGTGTGGTGTGCATGTGCATGTAAATTGTGTGTTAATAATGAATAAAACTGATGATAATTACCTCACAAATTCTATACTGAAACCATATGCAAATAGTGTATGATTGTTCTCATTATCAACATTAATAATTAACTAGAAAGATTTGTGAAGTCAACTTGATTGGAGGAAGCTAACAATGGTTACGTTGATCACATACAGTAGAATTTGTTGCTTTGATATTGATAATGGCTTTGGTCGAACCGTGTCTAGCTACCTCTTCCTCCTTTGTAGCTTAAAACATGTTGTTTGGTCTTACCTGCTGATTGAGCCATGACTAGTTGGTGTTTTTCATCCCTTCTAGGTGTTTGCTATCATTTCACTCAGGCTAGGATAATGATTCTCTCAAGCTCTTAGGCTTCAAGACTCATGGCGTCACTTGTGGAATAGTTTGAATCATGTTGTCACCTTCCAGTAGCTTTATACTGAGGCCTATAATTAACTGATAAAGTAGAAAACATGCACTCAAACTTTGTTTTGTTTACTTTCTTTGATTGTCACTTCTAAGATGTAATATTGGTCCTTGTAGCTACTAGCTAGCTAGTTATTTCTGATAAATTACAAAAAAATATTTTTTCAAAAATGCATTGCTGTTTTCAAGAAAATTTAACCATTCAAAAGTCTCCCAGTATACAGTATATCTACATTTTCAGGATACTTGATATGTGTGTAATAGATAATTATTACCAATGAATTCCATAATCACAAGTATCTTGTTCTGGGAACTTGTATATGTCACAAGCTGTACCATCATGTGATTAAGAATGACACTACACAGATTGACATGGATCACAGTATGAATTTACAAGCCTTTAAGAAATGGGAAGTACAGGCTGACCATTATTGTGGTTTTTATGTGTTGACCATGCACCATTGTGGTTGTGAGCATTTATCTATATGTGCGTAAATTGAGAAATGCATCAAGCTTAGCTGGTAAACATGTTAGGCAGCATCAAATAACCATAATGCACCACAGCAAAACTGACATTATAACCGGCCGGATTTAAAACAGACACTCAGCTGACAGGATACTGCTAGGATATGTGCAGGAAAGTTCTTAACTCTCATGAATTCCATCTGTGCCTTGTCTGGGAAGCCATACATATCACAAGCTCTAGATCATGTGACAAAGCATGATAAAGTAACTGATAAGAATTTTCCTCTAATGGAGATGGACTTACAAGGCTGAAATGGGAAGTATAGAAGTGTAGGCTGACCAGCAATGTGGTTTTGGTTATAGTAGGATGACTACCATTGTGGTTGTGGGTAATGTGAGAAAGGCAATAGCAGTGTAAACTGATAAACCATGACACTGTTGATGTTATGAAGTTACTAGCTAGCTGATAAACATGCATGCTAGGAAGCATTAAATAGGTATTAAAGCATTGTTACATCACAGCTAAGAACCAATCTCCTTGTTACAAGCTTATATGTGACTGGATTTTGGAAAAACGATCCAAATCGCACATTAGAAGTTCCGAGATAAACGGTTTTAAAGAATTGAAGCCAGCATAACTCTCCAAGGATAGCAAGCACGCGTATGAAATTTACACAAAAGATGCATCAATCTGTTACCTTTCAAGCCACTTCCAGTACTTGTAGCTGCTTGTACAGTTTCCCGCCAAATAAGATAGAAAATCTGAGCAGTTGGACGAGCAAAGTAGTATCACGAGTGCTCACAAAGGGGTGGAGGCTGGGGGGTGGAGGCTGGGGGGTGGCGGGGAGGGCAAGAGATAGACCTCATAATGGAGGCAGACCACGATTGGAGTCCAGACACGAGATTACAGGGCTGTGCTGGCTCCTTAGTGGCTGATATGTAGCAAAATCAACAGAGAACACGTCTGGCCAACATTAAAAGGCTGTCCACCAGTAAACCACTGACTCTTGCCAAGCCAGGTCCTTCACAAGGCCTGAAACCGCCATTTGAGCACTCCACACCACCCAGAAAAGACGTGTGTAAAAACCAGCCTCGTGTAGTTTGAGTAGTGCTGAGGGTCAAAACTTGTAGTACGATAGTGTAGCTATCCACTGGTGGTGTTAGTTTGATTTTGCCTGATGTGCGATTTGGATCGGTTCTGTAAAATCTGGTCACATATGTACTTTTTGAGTTTTAACTCCTACAAATTGTCTCACTTTAATATATAGTATCATTTCACATTACTTTGCATAATAACATGTACTGTATAACATATAACTTACAAGGTTCCCCACTTTCAACCTCTCTTCTAGTGTATGTTCTATTGCTGGTCCTGTCACCGGTAACTTCATCAACACAATAGCATATTAAGTTACTTCTACACTGCTCCTCTTCAAACCGATCACCATCACAATCAAGAAAAGAAAATCTGTCCATCTGTTGTAGTTCAGGACATGTTGGCCTTGTTCGAGTACCAGTGTCTGCATATTACATAATAAGATCACCCTGGACAACTAAGAATCTATACAGTATACAGTACAAAATACCTTGAGAGTAGCAGGAGGCAAAGAGCACAGCTAATATCACTGCAAAAAAGATTAAAAATGACATGCAGTTAGATAGCTGCCTATATATTATAATTATTATTTAGGTAGCTATTACATTTTGCAAAATAGGTTTGGCATGCTTTAATTACTATAAGCTTTATATGTGCCAATCCCATAGCTACGGATCAGCTACTGTATGTCAGTAGTATCAGCGGTGCATGGAGTTTTATCTATAGCTATAGTATGTACGCATTGAGCTGGGTCCTTATTTTAATAAACTATAAGCTCATGCATGGACGGAATTACGTAAGTACTTGAAATTGGTTCATTTGTAGCAGCCAATATACTGCTGCTTGACCCACTAATAATAATAGTCGAATCTTTTCATTCAAATGTTAATTTGGTGCAATATTCAAAATTTTCACCATCATTTCCTATGGGGAGGCCATAAAACCTTACTCTGTTATACGTCCCCTTCCTGAACTTGTAGCTAATGGAGCTAAACCGCACACGTATGCATGTGCTCCTGACCCTTTACTGTCACCACCGAGGTCACCACTAATCATATATGATTGGCTTACAGTCTTGAGAAAAAATTCTGGCTTTTCTTTTAAACATTTTCTCCGCAGCTATAGGGCTCAGCTCATGGACTGCGGAGTAAACTAGCCAATGCAAGCCGAGTCTCACGCTGCCGGGCGTAGGCGCAGCCGCACCATGCACTTTTTCATTGCTTGGGTCGGAAGACCCAATGACAAAAGAAGAGAAAGCGGTCTGGCTGCACTGCGAAATCGTCCCTGGCTCAGCATACGCCAGACGATAGCTATAGTTAGCTACTCCTGCACACACGGCTGTGGATGACAGGCGCGTCACGACAACTGCAGAACAATCAGCACTGTAAACGAGTGTTAATTAACCATGATATTATAGCTACGTACACGTATAAGTTATAGCTAGCTACAATCTGACTGTTGCAGGCAACAGTATAGGCTATATTGCTATCTACAATTAAGCGCACCTGAAGTGAACTTCATTTTCCTTGTCTGATCCACCAACGATGCCGAGCGTAGGTCACAATTGTATAGCGACTAGCACGCAGAATTTATGGCTCAAGCTCTGAATTGGAGTGTAACTTTTTATGGTATGATTGAACTTGTTTGTGATTGTTCGGAATTCCAAGAATGTGATCAAACAGTGGGCTGGATACACGGGCCAGCGCTAATGCACAAACCGCACCATTGACGCTAGTCCGCGTCGGGACACGAGACTAGCTATATCAGTGATAATGTGGCCCAGGTCCCGCATATACTTGGCATTGATTGATTGATTGATTGATTGATTGATTGATTGATTGATTGATTGATTGATTGATTGATTGATTTATAAAGCTCCTGACAGTTGGCATGGCCGTTTTTCCCTGATCGGAGCTAGTTACATACATACTCACGCACGCACGCACGCACGCACACACATTCATGCATGCATGCATATATATATATATACACATATATATATAATATTACAGACAAAATGCAACGTCATACATTATGTAAGCAAGCACAATAACACAAAATTAGCTACTTTGTTACAAGACAGATAAAAGGTAAGTTTGCACACTCTCCTTAAAATCATCAAATTGTACATAATCCTTAAGGTCTGCTGGTAAGGAGTTCTAATACTGTGTACCTCTGTTGCAAAAAAAATGACTGAGCAAATGACAAGTGACATCTCAGTGCATGGTTGTGCAAAATTTTCCTTAGTTCTAGTATGGTACTTAGATACCTTGCCAAACTGAATTGGAGGCTCAAGTGGTATGCCTCGTCCATAATCATGATGATATTGGTAAAACATTATATATACAGAGTGGTACTTAACTAGTTGTGAAAAAGGTAACCATTTTGCACTACGATAGTGGACCGTAACATGATCAGAACAATGCAAATGATACAATAATCTAGTAGCCCTGTTCTGGAACATTGCAATCTTTGAACTGATTGTTGTTTAACTGATGGCCCCCAGACAGACAGAGCATAAGCTAAATGTAAAAATACTAAACTATCAATTAGTAACTTGGTAATATGACGGTTAAGAACCTTACCATGTGACTTAATAATATGTAAATAATATGACATTTTCTTACATACATTTGAGACCTGATGATCCCATGACAAACTCCCATGACAAATGACTATCAAATTAACAGATTTACGAATATAGTACCCCTGAAATTTGGTCACATTAGCTATAGCTATATACCCTAAAATAATACTATTGTTTGTATGGTGTAATATCTGGGTGAATAGTGAGATTTTACCTTCTTCATATATTGTATTTCGGAATGACCGTGCTGTTTTGAATTCCAACCTGTTATATAATTAAATGTGTGTCTCTTCATTTCAATGGTCGTCGTGTTGTGTCCTCCATCAAGTTGTCCTCCACACAGTTTTCAATGAATACTTTTCAATGAATATTGGGAACACTGTTAACATCTGCCGGTAGCGACAACTGTACTAAATTTCTACAGGCAAAACCATCGGTGTTTCTCTGTCAGCTACACGTAAATTGGCTCTGATAATATGAAACAGCAAATTTTGACGTGTCTACAATGTAGCTATCAATGATTGCTCTATCAGGGGGGAGTAACAAGGTGTGGATCCTAAAGAATCAAGTTTTGTGACATCTGTCCTTCATTTTCACACTGCTGTAGAAAGACTATCTATGATGTCCATTCAGGCCTCTCAGTCATCAGTGAAAATTTGTGAAGCGATGGTTAAACCTTCCTCGTAACTACTGTACACCAGCAACGGTTTTTCATCCAGATGTTTTGGACCTTCCTTTTCTGCCACATTTTAAGGAGTCAGCTAAATTATCATTCATTTTAGCAGTTGAACATTCCATTGACCCTTTGATTACTGAACTGCGGCAATCTCTTTTGACTCCTGATTGTCAGGATGTACCAGTAGCTGTTTTTGATGCCTTGTCAGCTGCCAAAGCTGCTGTATCCAATGCCACTTTTAAGAACAACACCCGCACCTGGCACACTTGTGTGCCTGTCATGCCAATCATTGGGAGACCCAGCTTGAGTCATTGACTGTCACAATAAAGTTTTGGACATAATTACTTTGGAGCAGCGATGTCCTCTATGGAGGAGGTTGATATTATTATTATTGTTGTTGTTGTTTTTCAGTACACACAAAGAAAAGATACTGAAAGCCACTGACAAGTGCTGCCAGTGACTCTACTACAATTAATTACAGTAAATAATTACTTATAACATGCAGTACTGCATAATATTGGTGATGGCGACGCTGTTGAACAGTGGCAGCAGGGACAGAGGTAATGGAAGGTACGAACGTTTGTTTCATTGAATTGCCGCATGAAATGATCCCACATTTAGTTGTACAGCCTGAGTTTGTGTTTAATAATGTTTGTGGACAGAGATACTGAGGTCTATTTTTGGTAATGAGTTCCAGAGACGTGGTAAACGATCGAGTAAACGATAAAAGTCAAGGTCAGTTCTGAGCAGTGTTGCATGGAGGAACATCCGCTATGATGAACCATTTTTTCAGATGCACCAAATCGATATGTGGTCTACCTGAAAAACAACTGTCTTTTCTCTTGCGTGCTCGGTGTGACACCCTTCCTACCCCAACGAACTTGATTCCGGCGATGGAACATCATAGTAATTGTAAGTCCAGTATATCCTCTTTGTTGTTCAAACCAGCCTATAACCAACTATATTTTAACTGGTTGCTCTACTCATGCAGTGCTCTTGATCAGGGAAGATATACCTGGCGCCACGAGTCAGTCCTACAGGTTTTTGTCATGGCCTGCAGACGAACCAGTGTTGGGAGTAATAAGTAACGCGTTACATAATATTATTACTTTTGTGGTAACTAAGTAATATAACGAAATATGCTATAAAAACGGGTAATATAACTCACGTTACTTTACTTACAAATGTAACGCGTCACCTAAGTAATATAGTTACTGTAACGAGTCTAATGTTACGTAATATTTATACTACAAGTAACGAAGTTACTAATCTCGTTAATTATCCTCTGAGTAACGCCTAGCCTACTGAATGAAGCTTATTCACCAGCTTCTTATTTATAACCAAGATTTGCACATTGTCCAACAACGCAATCATGTCACGTGATAAAGTGGTCGTTTCACACGTGACAGTTTAAGGCTGTGGACACAAAGTAATATAATATGTAATATTATTATAGTTACTTTATTTTATGAGTAATATGTAACTGTAACTAAATAGTTCAGTTGCAAGTAATATGTAACTAGTTAATTTTACAAAGTAACTTGCCCGCTGAGAAGAACGTACCATCTGTGTTATAAACTTTATGCCGATCTCCCTGGTCACTTGGCTAGCACTGTTCCACCAAGCTTCTTTGAGTCAAGTAGGCTGGATATAGTTTTGATTTCTGATGATGGCATTATCTTACTGGAACTGTCAGTTGTTACCAGTACAGAACAACACTTTGCAGCTGGAAAGTAGCTTGTTATAGTCCTTTACTTTCAGACCTTGAGCGTACTGGCAGGCTTATTTGTTGAACTAATTACAATTGAAGTTGGGTGTCTAGGTCACTTCTTGCCATCAACAATATCTAATTTATGTAGACTCTGTAGAGTTTGTCATCTACAAAAATGCTCAGTTAGATCTATTTTTGAACAAGCTGCTCAAGTTGCCATTTCAATGCTCGCTCATCAGAATTGTGCAGAATTGTGGGATATTATGGAACTTATAACTGTTTTTTAGTTAATCTTGTAATTGTGTAAACTGTAATTTACGGTTTTGTCTTGCCAGGGATCGCGTTTCAGGTAGTTGTGTACCCCTGAGTCTAGGCCCCCCCCCTTACCTTACCTTGTAGCTATTCCTGTATGTTGTCATTATCATGACGTTCACTACTATGGAGGTGTTTTATTATTATTATTATTATTATCAATTTACCAAAAAGGAAGGCATACACAAAAGGCAAAGCCTGTACAAGGTGTCCGCCTATAAAAACAAACATACATATATACATATACCTATACCTATACAGTACACTACAAACTAAACAATACACAACAAAACACAAAACAGTGATTTGGTGTGAAATCAAAATTTAGAATCACAGCTATTGGAAATCCACACTACCCTGGAAATCTGTATAGTATCAGTTTATCTACCCGATAACAAACAAATCATAATTTGCATATATAGATCACCTAGTACAGATTTAGACTTTAATGATTTATGTAGTCTTATTACTGACACTGCAAGAAAATATCCAAATGCTACTACTATCTATTGTGCTGGAGACTTCAACCTACCCAATATAGACTGGTCAAATGAATCAATAATAAGCTATAGGTATTGTTTTCTGATTAATCAACGGGCAATTGACATGATGCATGACTGGATTCACACAAATTGTAAATTTTCCTACTCGCAATGAAAATAGTTTAGAACTATTTTTTTACAAACAGACCCACCCTGGTGCAGGAATGTTACTCTGCTCCCGGTATCAGTGATCATGAGATTGTGTTAGTAACACTGGAACCTGAGACATTTTATAATTCATCTAAGAGCTACAAAGTCTACTTATGGGACAGTACTAATTTGTCTGAGTTGAGGGAAAACATGTGTAATTTTACTAGAGAATTCTGCAATCAATTTTGTGATGAAACAAGTATGGAAATTCTATGGACGTGTTTAAGAGATAAACATCTTTTTCTACTGTACACATTTGTACCATCTAAACTGAAAAATAACAACAATCGCCAACCTAGACATATCAAGCAGTTGAGGAGATGGAAACAAGCTAGTTATAATCGTGCTAGATTTACAATATCACCTGTTGATAGGACACACTATAAGGAACTAAAAGACTATACAAAGGAATGCCGAAGAGCCTTTAGGAAATACATGTTCAATACCCTATACGACCCATATCAATTTGAAAATGGCAAGAAGAAAAGACTGTTCGATGTGTAAAATCATTATGAAAAGATTACTGCAGCCTGGGAATACTGCATAAGGATGGGAATAATTATACTGATAACCAGACAAAATCTGAGGTATTAAATGAACAGTTTTCTTCAGTGTTTACAAGGGATGACAGCTCTGAACTGCCATGCATGGAAGATGCCCATATCAAGATATCCCATCTATTAATTTTGATGTATCTGGCATTGCAAAGGTACTCAGTGATCTTGATCCCACCAAGTCCTCAGGTCCTGACTGAATCCCCACCAAGTTACTGAAAGCTCTGGCAATTGAGGTATCTCCTTGTCTTAAGCTTACTTTTTTCTGCTTTGCTAAGCCAAAGTTCAGTGCCATCAAATTGGAAAAAAGCATTAATATGTCCATTATTTTAAAAAGGCAACAGAAAAGACCCATCAAACTATCGGCTAGTGTTGCTTACAAGTGTGTGTAGTAAGGTTATGGAACACATAATTTACAGTAACATCATGTCACACATGGATTCAAATAATATCTTATCAAACATGCAATTTGGATTTCGACAACGCCATTCTGCTGAGCTACAGTTACTACAAACAGTCCATGATCTCTCATACAATTTAAATGAGAGGAGCCAAACAGATTTAATCTTGCTAGATTTTAGTAAGGCTTTTGATAAAGTCCCCCATCATCATTATTAATTTTTATTGTTAAAGTTGAATCATTATGGCATAAGAAATGACGTACTCATCTTTTCTGAATGGACGAACACAGAGTGTTGCATGTGGGGTGTACCTCCACCCCTTGTAATGTCTTAAGTGGCATCCCACAAGGTTCCGTATTGGGGCCTTTATTATTTCTGATATATATGATATTTTGCAAGATCTAACATCTATTTGTCGTTTATATGCTGATGACTGTGTACTATATAGGAGGACTGATACTTTGGCAGACACCATGCAGAGCCTTACAAGATGACCTACAACTACTTGAACTACGGGAGGAAAAGTGGAAGATGTCTTTTAATGTCGATAAATGCATGGTTGTTTCAGTAACTCTTAAAAGAACCCCTGTTCATGCTAACTATACTTTACATGGTAAGAAACTTACTGTTGTTGAGTGCGCTAAATACCTGGAGGTGTCTATATAAACTGTGCTTTAACCAACACATTGATAATGTATGCAAAATAGCAAACTCAGTGTTAGGATTTGTAAGAAGGAACTTTAAAAACTGCTCATGTGAAATTAAAGAAGATTTGTATTTTACTGATGTTAAGCCTGTAGTAGAATATGCAGCTGCAGTTTGGGCTCCTCACAGTAGGCGCTCTATGAATAAACTGGAGCTATACAAAGACGTGCAGCTCGTTTCGTGATGAACGACTATTTCCAAACTAGTATATAGTGTATCCAATAATGCTGTTACATCTTAACTGGAATACGATAGAAGCTCACTTTAAATTCCTAAGACTACAGATGTTACACAAAACTATTTACAATCATTTGATGTCATGCTGCCTAGTTATGTAACATATAGATCAAGACATACCTGGGACAGAGATTTTGAATTCATTGAGATAGACTCAACTGTGGATGCTTATAAGTACAGCTTCTTTTCTAGTATGATTCAATTGTGGAGCAATCTAACTGAAGATATTATAATTTGTAATAATGTAGACACTTTTAATGATCTCAACCACATTGTAAATTTATGTAGCTTTATTTTGTAGTATGTAGTTTTAATTGCCTTTCTATTGTAACATACTCACTGACGTGAGTCCTACAAATATAATATATATAATATAATAATAATACTAGGTGATAAGTTGAAAACATGAGGAGTTATGATTAGTCAAACCTGAGAATCAGGAAAGACTACAAGACCCCTTCTGCAGGTCTGGTCACATATTTTAATATCTTCAGTATAAGGCTGTCTTGTAGTTATAGGAGCAAGGTGTCTCCAAATGTTTTGTAGTTATAAGGGCAAGGTAGCTAATGCATTAACTGCTATGTGATTTCTTGCACTGCATGAACATGCATGTGTATATATAACTCTTATATTGCTTTATGTGATCTGAGGGCAACTTGTGCCAATGCACAGTCAGAAAAAAGTATATATAGCTACATCTTACAATTGTAAGATGTATAGTGTATATGTGACCAGATTTTACAGAACCGATCCAAATCGCACATCAGGCAAAATCAAACTAACACCACCAGTGGATAGCTACACTATCGTACTACAAGTTTTGACCCTCAGCACTACTCAAACTACACGAGGCTGGTTTTTACACACGTCTTTTCTGGGTGGTGTGGAGTGCTCAAATGGCGGTTTCAGGCCTTGTGAAGGACCTGGCTTGGCAAGAGTCAGTGGTTTACTGGTGGACAGCCTTTTAATGTTGGCCAGACGTGTTCTCTGTTGATTTTGCTACATATCAGCCACTAAGGAGCCAGCACAGCCCTGTAATCTCGTGTCTGGACTCCAATCGTGGTCTGCCTCCATTATGAGGTCTATCTCTTGCCCTCCCCGCCACCCCCCAGCCTCCACCCCCCAGCCTCCACCCCTTTGTGAGCACTCGTGATACTACTTCGCTCGTCCAACTGCTCAGATTTTCTATCTTATTTGGCGGGAAACTGTACAAGCAGCTACAAGTACTGGAAGTGGCTTGAAAGGTAACAGATTGATGCATCTTTTGTGTAAATTTCATACGCGTGCTTGCTATCCTTGGAGAGTTATGCTGGCTTCAATTCTTTAAAACCGTTTATCTCGGAACTTCTAATGTGTGATTTGGATCGTTTTTCCAAAATCCAGTCACATATAGTGTAATATGATAATCTAATCCAAAACTGCCAAGCTGTAAAAAAAGAGTGCGGCCCTCAAAAAGGCTATGGTGAAAAAAGATGTGAAATCCAAGGTGGCGGCCAAGAAATGGCTGTGATGGTAAGTTAATGGTAAAAATTTTAATAACGACAATTCAGGTGAATTTTGGTGCCGCTTGGTCAATTGGCACAAAATTCACCTGTATTATCATTATTAAAATTTTTACCATTAACCTACCATCACAGCCATTTCTTGGCCACCACCTTGGATTTCACATCTTTTTTTCACCATAGCCTTTTTGAGGGTCGCACTCTTTTTTTACAGCTTGGCTGTTTTGGATTAGATTTCACTTCTTTTTGTATTTGTATAAAAGCCGGCCTATGGCCAACTTTGGGACTTTTTAAACATATCTTTTTTCTTTACCACAGGAAGAAGAAAAGATTTACTTTAAATATTTCTGATTTTATCAGTAAATGTACAAATTATATAATACATATATTTATTACAGGGTGGTTTCTTTGTAACTGAACACTCTACAAGGTGGTGACTTCTTCTAGCTGCTCTCTCTACTGGGTGAATTGTTTGTAGCTGAACGATCTACAAGGTAACTTCTTCTAGCTGATCTCTCTACAGGGTAATTTGTTTGTAGCTGAACTATTTACAAGGTAACTTCTTCTAGCTGATCTCTCTACAGGGTAATTTGTTTGTAGCTGAATTCTGTACAGGTGATTTGTTTGCAGCTGAACTCTCCACGCGATGGTTTCTTTGTAGCTGAACTATCTACAAGGTAACATTCTTCTAGCTGATCTCTCTACAGGGTGCTTTGTTTGTAGCTGAATTCTGTATATTAGTGATTTGTTTGCAGCTGAGCTCTTTACAGAATGGTTTCTTTGTAGCTGAACTCTCTACAAGGTAACTTCTTCAAGCTGATGTCTCTACGGGGTCACTAGTTTGTAGCTGAATTCTATACATGGTGGTTTCTTTGTAACTGAACTCTCTACAAGGTAACTCCTTCTAGCTGATCTTTCTACGCGGTGATTTGTTTGTAGCTGAACTCTCTAAAAGGAAACTTCTCCTAGCTGATCTCTCTACAGGGAGATTTGTTTGTAGCTGAACTCTCTAAAAGGAAACTTCTCCTAGCTGATCTCTCTACAGGGAGATTTGTTTGTAGCTGAACTCTCTACATGTGGTTTGTTTGCAGCTGAACTCTCTACATGATGGTTTCTTTGTAGCTGAATTCTCTGCAAGGTAACTTCTTCTAGCTGATCTCTCTACAGGGCGATTTGTTTGTAGCTGATCTCTATACAGGTTACTTGTTTCTAGCTGATCTCTTGAATTCTCTTCAGGGTGACTGCTCTATTAGGATGACCGCTCTATTAGAGCATCTCGATCTCGAATTTGCTACACCAAGTTGGATTTCGTGTTATAACTCCGTGGCTTTATGTCTGATTCTTCTACACCATTGAAGAGCCTTTCTAAGATGACTACTCCATCTATACAGCGATTTTCAAAGCATTACCCTAAGCGGTTTAACTGGTAGGCGTGGCAAGCAGTCGTTTCTTATTAGCTAATCTCGATTGCGTAGTTGTTACACACTGTTGGTTTTTCGTTGTATCTTCCTGGTTTTTAGCTCGATTTCTTTCAAACCACAAAAGGTTTTAGGTTCAATAGTTAACCTATTCACCCACCGATTTTCAGCTTCTTCCCTTACGCGGTTTACCCTGTAGGCGTGACAACATATTGGTGTTAGTTTTCGTGAATAATCGCTCATAACTCTTTGCCTGTTTATCGTATTCCTACCAACGTTGCTACCGAGATGCGCCTTTATACCCCACTTCTGTGTGCCAAATTTCAAGGCAATCGGATATGGCGTTCGCGTTTTATAGCAGTTTTTGTAAGTGTGCGACAAGAGGAAGAAGAAAAAAACGAAGAAACTAAGCCAATTTTTGAAGTCGTATATCTCGGGAACGCTAGAAGTGATTTCGCTCAAATTTGGAATGTGGAGTGCTGAAGTTGGAGTGAGTGTCCACAGAAAAAAATCGTCTTGTTTCAGCGAGGCAGCACAGAGATACGGAGGTGCGGCGAAAATTGCGTTTTCTTTCTTCTTGTCGATATACTCACGGGTGTTGCGCGCCGGTTTCTTGGGCCGCACGACACACTACCGTGTGTCTTGATAGGAGCCTCTCCTATTATCAGCCTGAAGTATTCAAGCACAAAATAAATATATAACAACTTACACTGCTAAGTCTGACCCATGAAAATGTAAATCATGGAAAAATCTGACACATTCTAATTGAATGATCAGCAACTACTTGACATTACCATATATTAGAGCATGCTATAATTATGAACTGCATGCCAAAGAAAAGGTTTCCAGGGGAAAGTATCTTTAGCACAAATTAACAGTTATATTCATTCAGAATAATTTTATAGGTTCTTCTTATATGCTATTGTAATTCATATACGATTTAAAAGAAAAATTAAGTACCTGTAAAAACTTCTGAATGTATTTATGAGCTTGGTACAGTGGAATCTCTCTTATCCGGGCGGTCTGAAGCATACTACTGTCCATATCTCAGAAATGTCTGTAACTAAGAATAACATGCTATTATGCTAAAGTGACTACAAGTAATGTTGTTATTGCTATCACTTAGTGCTATGCAGTTTAGTGGGCAGAGGGGAAATCACAACAGAACATTCACAAGGCCGGAGGAGACGGTCCGGTTGGTCAGGCCTGAGCCGGACCAATAATCTGGAGTTGAACCAACTAGCTGACCAGCTCGAACTACATTACTCTCATGGAATCTTTGGACGATCACATCTACATGTAGCTACGTACATTTTACAGATGCTATTGAAAATACATGACACGAGTAGTTACCTAGTTTCTCAGCCTAACTAAAGCACAGAACTACACGTATAGTACCTCCGATTACCTTACAGTACAGCATAACATTCGTGTTGTTTCGTACAGAAATGATTGTGGGTTCTATGCGTACAGTATCACGTGTGCTGACAGTTGGCATTTATCTCGTGTAAGGCAGGTGCCTTCTTTGATTCTAAACCAGCACACTTATATCACAATTCAATCTTCATAAAATAATCATTAGCATTCCTTGGCTTGTCTCCTTTTACTGGGCGAAGGGCTGGCAGTGACAAACCAGACGACTCATTCCGAGGCAAGAAGCTGTACACCCATACATTACATGGTGGCCATCTGGATGAGATGTTGAATAGAAATCACTCCTCTTCAACTACCCACTCGTCCTGTCGAGATACTGAGCAAACTCTCAGTCTCACCCACATCGAGCCATTTTCGAATACTGATTAGTCTCGTGACTGTCCACCAGTATAGTACGTGATGATCCGTTCACTTCATGCAAGCCAGTATAGTAGTATACTGTATTTTTGTAGCTGTGTAGTATAGCTTTTTATTGTAGCTGTGTGAATTCACTGTATAGTAATTATATCCTAGCTAAAGGGGGCCATGCTGCATGGGTTCCCTGTGAAATTTGGGGGGAAAGTTGCAAGTTGCTGGCTAGTTTTATTTAAAATTTAGCATCAATTTTAAATTTTAAGGCATTTCAAACCTTTAAATTGCAAAAATTCTGCAGCTCCTGGGGGTTGCACCCCCAGACCCCCCTTGAACTTCTAATTGCTAGCTATAACTAAATGAACCATACAGCAAGTTTCATGCTGTGTCCCCTGTATGTCAGGTCTACATATAGTATAGAAAGTCTGAAGAACAACAGATAGGTTTGAGCATATTTATGTAGCTAGCTAGCAGTGAAATATCACTAAAATTGTATATATGAGTGTCTAATTTTCAAAAATTTCCTGTGGGGGCATGCCCCCAAACCCCCCTAGAATGCTCGTGCTTCGCACACTGTGCAACAGCTCCTCTCTCATTGGCATGTATATAGTAGCAATTTCAACATTATAGTCAATGGCCTGACCAACTCAATTTTCCCTCCTCCGGCCCTGATTCATGGTCACTCCCCTGGGCTTTAAAAGTCCATTACCACCTAGCAACCAAGTGGTAGTTATTATTAGTAGAATAAACAAGCCACCAAACAGGTAAACAGCTATAGGCTCCCTCCTTGCATGTGCTTTCATCTAAACCAAACTTCAATGTGGTCAATAAAATACAAGCCACATGACCAATTTGAGCTGTCTGGACAATGGAGATACCTAGATATAATAGAGGTCCGGATAAGGAGGTTCCACTGTAATTATAATAATGTTACTTTAATTGTTTATCAGTACACCTTTGGCCTTGAATGCCTGGTTTGAACAGAACATGCATACACATAAATTTGCAATACTCAAAAATTATGCCAGTATAACTGATAGGCTGGTGCCTAATTATATAGAACCAGTTATTATACATTTAACTCTGCTTATACTCTTATTAGAGTATCTTGATCTCGCACTTGCTACACCAAGTTGGATTTCGTGTTATAACTCCGTGGCTTTAAGTCTGATTCTTCTACACCATTGAAGAGCCTTTCTAAGATGATTATTCCATCTGTACAGCGATTTTCTTCCTGTATAAAACTTATATTAGACCACAGCTAGAATATTGTGTCCAGCTTTGGTGTCCATGTCTAGCCCGGGACATTGACACTCTAGAAAATGTACAAAGGCGGGCCACTAAACTTGTGAATGAACTAGTCAAACTACCTTATGAGTCAAGGTTAAGAAAACTCAGACTCTATTCTCTTTACTGTCGACGACAACAAGGGGATCTAATTGAAGTTTACAAGCTTTTACATGATTATTATGATGTCGACTGGTCAAGGTACTTTACTCTAAGCTCTGCATGTGCATCACACAAGAAGACACCACTTGAAACTTTTCAAAAAACCATCATGTCTACTTTTAAGGTCGAATTTTTGTCACCCAGAGAGTGATAAATACATGGAACTCCCTGCCAGCAGAAGTTGTTTCAGCACCAACAATCTCTACAAGTCTTGATAATTATTGGAGTGACATAGGATATGGAGGCCTAGTGCCTAAACTTTATTTTTGTAACCCTGTTTGTATATCCATCCATTAATAATAATAATAATAATAATAATACCCCATGCGGTTTATCTGGTAGGCGTGGCAAGTAGTCGTTTTTTATTAGCTAATCTCGATTGCGTAATTGTTACACACTGTTGGTTTTTTCGTTGTATCTTCCTGGTGTTTAGCTCGATTTCTTTCAAACTACAAAAGGTTTGAGGTTCAATAGTTAACCTATTCACCCACCGATTTTCAGCTTCTTCCCATACGCGGTTTACCCTGTAGTCGTGACAACATATTGGTGTTATTTTTCGTGAATAATCGCTCATAACTCTTTGCCTGTTTATCGTATTCCAGCCTAAGTTGGTACGAAGATGCGCCGTTATATCCCCCTTCTGTGTGCCAAATTTCAAGGCAATCGGATATGGCGTTCGCGTTTTATAGCAGTTTTTGTAAGTGTGCGAAAAGAGGAAGAAGAATAAGAAGAGAAAAAAACGAAAAAACTAAACCAATTTTTGAAGTCACATATCTCGGGAACGCTTGAAGCGATTTCGCTCAAATTTGGAATGTGGAGTGCTGAAGTTGGAGGGCGTTCCCACAGCAAAAATAGTGTTGTTTCATCAAGGCCACACAGAGCTACGGAGGTGCGAAAATTGCATTTTCGTTCTTCCAGTCAATATACTCACGGGTGTTGCGCGCCGGCTTCTTGGGCCGCACGACACACTACCGTGTGTCTTGATATTCATTCAGAATATAGGTTCTTCTTATATGCTATTGTAACTCATGTGCAAAAATTATGTACCTGTAAAAATTTCTGAATGTATTCATGAGCTTGGTAATCATATATTATTTTAATTGTTTATCAGTACACCCTTGAATGCATGGTTTGAACAGAACATGCATACACATAAATTTGCGATACTCAAAAATTATGCCAGTATAACTGATGTGCCTAATTATATAGAACCATAGTTATTACATGTTTAACTCTGCTTAATAGGTGACTGAAACATTAACCACATACAATGCTAGTGTAATAGGCACAATAGCTGTACTGTATATACCTTGCCTTTGAAAATGCATTTCACAGTGATCTACTCTCTAATACAATACTCAGTATATAACTCTGATAGAGCAGGTAGCTGCAGGTATGTATATACCCTATTTGACATGACTGTGCTATTAGCCTGTATTTAATTAAGTATATGACACAGTTAACTTCTTTTGAAACAACATATTTTTTTTACAAATTGCTTGTAAGCCAAAAGTTATTATTGTCTGGGAAATTAATTAGTAATGCATAGAAAGAAAGGCATAGATTTGAGCATAATTATATGAACACAATATAGGTTAAAATTTTGAGCATGCACTGCAGCATATCATAGTATGTAAAGTTAAAAGCATAACAGGCTAGTGCTTAGTTGTAATGCTTGTGTATATACATTTGCATAGAAAGTTATAGGTGTGTTTGTGTGTGTGTTTATGTGCATACGTGCATGCATTTGTGCGTGCGTGTGTGTGGTAATATCATTACATACAGTCTAAATTGTACAACTGGTTGAAAGAGTTAGATTTGCTGTATATTATAGGGATGTAGTGTATGCCAGTCACTAATGCTACATACAGGTGTATTTTACCAATCAAGGTGGAACAAGCTCTCGTCTGTGTTTGACATTTGAGTATATTGGACATTTGTTTCAGATTCTTTTTTGTCACAAATGAACCAATGTCAAGTTTACAGAAGTAGATATGTGTGGAGACATTTTTCTATTTCCACGTGTCACAATAGTTAGCTATACATTTTATATGTAGTATTTCTACATGGCACTTGGTCTTAGTGGGTGGATTAAAGGTGCATTGTAGAAGAGTCTTGTAAAAGAAGCATGGAAGATCAGCATGCCCCTTTGTGCTGTCATTCCAATATTCTGTACACAACAAGCATGCAGTGTTTCACATGAACCCCCTCCCACACGAATTCTGAAGTATGTTGCACACATGGACATGGCCAGAACATCAGTTACAAATGGGAATTTTTCAAACTGTACAGACTCTCTCACAACAAGGATATCAAAAGATTTATACTCAGAATATTGATAATGAAACTGTTTAAATGCAAAATTCATTACACTGATATAATTAAACTAGACTGCAAAAATTAGCTTGACTCACTAAAATGACAATCATCTAACAATGTACATACAATATATAGATTTTAATTATTGTACTTTTCAACACTTGTATCGATGCATGGGATTGATTTTAATTATATATGCTGTGTGTAAATGTTAAATATTTATTGCATGTATGTAGTTTGGTGTTTTGTAGCTGCACATGTGTCATTTTTATTTTGCACTTGGAACAGCTATATATGTGACTGGCCATGGTATGTGATATGCGACTGTGTATGTGACTGTGATTGTACTTGTGATTGCGTATGTGATCTGATGATATGTGACTGTAAAACAGGGCATATGGGCACACAAAATTAAATTTGCCTACTTTTCAAACTTTCACTGCTCATAACTTTTTATTCCATTAAGCTATGGCCATACAATTTTCAGCCATGCTAGAACGCTTAATAACAGAATGCAAATATTTTATTCCAATGTTGAGATATGACTTGTTATGTGATGGAGTATAGTTTGCGCCCACATGCCCTGTTTTCGCAGCCCCGGTCACATAATAGCCATTTGCTATGAATTATTATCATGTGTGGTATTAAAAAGTGGTAGTGGTATATACATATACATCTAGAGGACCTCCTACATCCATGCAATTGCATTATTTAGCATGCAGAGTGTATTGGTATTTATCTAGTTTAGTTAGGCATTAAAGGTAGAGCCTGTACGAGGTGTTTAGGAGCCTAAGCAAAAAATCTTTGTATGAAGCATCCGAAAATGAAACAGGACAAATCTAGAAAGGCTGAAAAAACCAACCCATTGTAGCTTGATCCACAAGTCAAACTAACACTTGGGAGTCAAACCAGAGAGGCCACCACCTAAGTAGTAGGGAAATGCTGATGTATTTAACTACTTTAACAGCTAGTTAGGTGAACACAGAAAGCAGAGCCTGTATGAGGTGTTTACTATGAGCTTAGTAGCCTAAGTGTACAGTATATCTTTGAACAAGTATATCCTAAAGTGAAATGGGGCAAGTCTGCCATCTACGTTTGCCCTCCAGTGCCTAACTGGTAAACTAGTTATGTCACGTGTGCCTATAAGTGTATGTATAGTTACAAATGGTCTAGCCATACATTACACAGCAAATGAAAAGTTGATAGTTCACAAAACACCTATATAGGAACGTTACTTGGCTACAAAATAAATCATTAAGATAGAAGAAATAGTATGACATTACGCTTGACCCTGTCACCTACATACACTTGTTTGGATTTGGATTTTAAGACAGCCACAAGGCTGATACAACACAGGGGGTGCAACTGCACAACCACAAATAATAAGCACAATACATTGTAAATAAAAGTTATATGATTGTCAAAATGTTCGGTCCTGCCGATAGAAAAATTAGCTTACAAAATCAGTGTAATGTATGTGTATACAGATACTATATGCATGTGAAAAACTGTCACTATATAAAGATTGCTAACAGCATAGCTGCAAAAAGAATGGTGTAAGACATTGTGAAGAAGGCAGCACCACCGCCAGTGTTAGTATCAGCAGAATCAATGGTAGTTGCAACCGTCATAAAATTAAAGACAGGATCTGCTTCATCATTTGCTGGTGCCTGGCGACGACGTCTCACAGATCCTCGTCCAAAGTCATTGATTGCCATAGCAGCCCTTCTAGCTTCTGCGGCACAGTCATCTCCGTCAAAGTCTTGCACAGCTTCATACAACAACTCAAGATTACCTGTATCAACATTCAGTGAATATCAATGGAAATGTACTTGTTAACTATTTACCAGTGGAAGCAAAGTTTGCTATGACATTGCACTTGCCACTGCTGTCCCTGACCACATCTGAATCAGTTATCACCTCTTCTAAACGACTGCTAGTTGCTACATCATCAAAAGCATCCGTATACACTTCAAGTCCTTCATCATCAACATCTACACTAACTCCACCACCTGTAGGGGAATCATTATGTTGTAAACAATTTTGCCTATTAAAGATTCCTTAAAGTTATAACACATTTTTTACAATTATTTTTTAAATACAGTGGCATTTTATAGAGGAGATTATCTATCTATTTATTTATTTATTAAGGCTTTACAGCACAAGTGCTGAAGGTCTGTAGGACAACTGGTCTAAAGACTAATCAGGTCAAGTGTGCATTTTATGCTCTTCCACACATTTATTCAGGGAAATTATCTGTCTATACACTTTTCTGAACCTGGATGCATGTAGTTTAAAGCAACATGACTTGCAGAGAAATGGGGGTCCCCCTCTCCACTAACAGATGAACATATCTATGCATAATCAAGTACATGAGTCTATCTGAAACGTCTTGATGTATCTACTTCAGGTCCGAGTCTAATGTGCTCAAAATTTTGTCCATAATGTTTTCAGGAATTTCCCTAAATTTTCAATTATCAGTGTTCCCATTATGCTTGCACAGCAGGGGGGTAGGACATGATGTCATAACGCATACAATTTTTGCATAATGTAATTGAATTCCAATGATAATTGCATGATAAAAAAACTAATGTACTAGTTACTTACATCATTGTAGACACCAAAGTCGATTGCATTTACTACTAGTGACTAAGAATACAGCAAACAATAACACAGGTACCTGAAAATAAGATCAGATTTTATTCTAAATAATGTCTATTGCAAAGTTCATCGTAAAATCGCTGGAGCTCAATGAAGCTCATCACATGAAACGATTTCTACACTAGTGAATTACTTTTTCACAGTTTACTAGAACTATACCCTATGCTAAAAATGTACAGTACGCAAACGTCACGCAATTATTGTGACGTCATGTCCTACCTCCTATGCTTACACAGTATACTTCTAACATTTCTTATACCAATTTTGGAAAATTAAATCAGTGAATGCTCTATTAGAGTATTTTCAAAAAGACATGGTTGACATGCTCTAAGAGAGCAGTTACACAAGTTTTTCTTGACTCTAATAGAGTAGCAACCTATCTAAGTGTACACTTGATTATTCCACTTGTAAATGCATACTTACTATCACAAATGCACCAATGCATGCAAACAAAGATCTGCAGCCAGCTAGTATTAGCTATAATTTTATGTAAATAAAGTTCATTTACATTAATTTAGTTTTGCTTACTTCACACAAAAATATTTTCAAATGAAATTTTTATCATGAAAATTCTTCACATGAAAATAAAGTAAATTATTATGCCTTGCAGATTAACTGACAAGCCATAATGCACACAATAAATTGAAATTCAGTAACACCAAAATAAGTTTTATCTGCATATTGGTCATGTTACTTTTCAAGGACACAGCCTTCATACATGCATTTTAAATCAGGTCACCTAAGGAAGGCTGAAGTGGGCATGTGACAGACAAGTGTGTATTACACAGGAACTAAAAAACCTGGTTTCATGCACCTTTAGCTTGATTGTGCTGCAACGGAACATACCAAAATTCCTCAGGGCATTCAATTCCAAATTTTAGATAAATTCAAACTGCTATTCAGATATATATATATGTGTGTATACAACTTTCACAAGGCAATTCAATTTGTCGTCATGTCTATAGGTTAAGCTGCTTATTGGAAAAATCTGAAAATCAGTCAGTATGTAGGCAAACCATCATACAGTGCAAACTTTTGTTGTTTGAAAATAATAAGTGTAGAAAGTGTAGCAAACGAGCAATCAAAATGCTTTAATTGAGCAGTCACTCACAGTGCAAAAACAGGTGCTTTATTGGTGGATTCTGTAACTACATGCCAATGACAATCTCCTGCTACCAGTTATTCAACTTGCTTAATTTCTATATACCTATAAAAGAATTTATCCAACTTGGGCAAATATATGAAAAGTTTACAGTTCAACAGCTCTAGCAAAGAGAATTCTAGAACATACTCTGTTGTAAACGTACAAAGACTGAGTGCTGTATTAGAGCATATGTTCCTACTAATTACAAAATAATATGCATCCCATATTCTTATATTTATATTTGTCAATTCATGTAAAAGTGAAATACGAATAAACATTGCAACCACAGCAAGTACATTAAATACCTTACCACAAATAGGACAACATCCATCTGATGGCATGATCCTGTTGTTACAGTTACGACGCATGGTACATCGACTACTGCTACGTACTCTTGCACAATGATCACTGACAGTTCTGCTCATTGGCATCATGCATTCACCTGTAAAAGTATTCTTTATGTCACAACATAGAAATAGGAATTATGTTGTATAATCTGCAGCATCCACCAATAACATATCAAAGCAATTGTATAGTTTGCCATTTATTCATCAAAAGAAACTTCTAAATTATGCATTATGTAGGGTATGCATCTCTCTCTCTCTCTCTCTCTCTCTCTCTCTCTCTCTCTCTCTCTCTCTCTCTCTCTCTCTCTTTTCTCTCTCTCTCTATTGTGCCCTTGATTGTGGAGTTCTCCACTATATAGTACATTACCAAACTGCATGAAAGAAGTGAAATTCACACACAAATAACAGCCAAGTTGTGATAAAAGGATGTGGCAATTTAAAGCCTGGGTGAAAAGATGGCAACCAAGAAATGGTCGCAATAATGTTAAAGCTAATAATGGCTATGCACTATTAAACTTTATTAACACAACAGCTATTTCTTGTCTGCCACCTTTGATTTCTTTTTTAGCCAGGATTTTGAAGGCTAAAACATTTTTTCATATGTTGGATATCTATGTTAGCATAAAATTTGCAAGAATTAATTAATACTTAAAATATACCAATTTTTTATTTACCTCTGTAATCAAACCGTACATCTGGTTGGATCCTTAGAGCACAGATAGTTGGGTAGGTAACACCATCAGTTCCACACACCTGTGTAGCATGCACATATGCATGTACAGTAATAGATGCAACTTTGATTCACAGTAAGCACTTTTCACCAGAAAACAAAATGTGTAGCTACTTACAGGTGAATCTGGACAGTCTGTACGATTGCAGGGACCTTGGAATCGCACTTGAGTGTCACTTTGTTGTATCAAATGACAGAGGCTTGTGTAAGTGCGGCCATTTTCACCACACACTTGTGATGCAGCACCAGATGTTTCCGTACATCTTAGACGAGAGACATTGACTGTAAAATACAACAAAAAAAACCTAATGACATTCTGACCATATGCAAACAAGAGCTGCCCAGTCTGCTGTCTGGGAAAAACAAAAACAAGTGAGGACACTAACAATCTATCAATATGCTGCCTGTTTGTAACCATGCACACATGCAATACAATTAAAACGCAATACTATGTGACTGGATCTGCAAGAATCCCACATGTTAGCACAAGCCTAATTTTACAGTAGAATGCAATAAACACAATGGGTAAAATATTTACAAAATTGAAACAATGCCATAAATTTGAGCGCTTGTTTCACAATGAAGGAAGGTGATATTGGCAAAAACCTTGATAGTATCATGATGCCAAAATCAAGAGGAGTTCAAAAATCTTTGTTTGGTGTCAGGAGATGGGAAATATGAGCATTAGTCTGCGTTGCGTTGGACGAGTGTTTTGTATTGTTTTTTTTCCTAACATTTTCACCTTCACCCTGGTTGTTGGAAGGGCCTGGAAGACAAAATTTACCCAACAATTGAATCACCAGTGCATGGAGAACCCGATGTGTAAGTTACATCTCAGTAGAGGACTACATTTGTAAGTTATGACCATTTGATTATGTGCCTGTAGTTTATTTTGCATATTGTCACAGTACAAATCGACTTTTCTGTTGTAACTTTGAAAGTTCTTGACTTTCAGAACTAAAACTTCATTTGAGTTTTCCTTTGGCTACCTAGATAAAAATGTAATAAATGAAAACTGCACTAACATGTGGAGTTCTTGCAGATCCGGTCACACGCACACTACATAATAGTGTAACTGTAGGATAATCTTACCACATTTTCTCAAGTCCTCTCCATCACAACCTCTTCTACTTGAACATGAGGCAGATAATGGTATACAACGGTATCCATCCTCACAAGGGTAAAGGTTACAAACAGTCTATGGAATGACAGAAAGTCAATGAAGACACGCCAATGTTGCGTACATAAATCACATGATGCATATTATAATCCATTACATATACAAATTTGCGATGCTCTTTAGAATAAATTGTTTTATGGGATATATTGATCCATGTAGTAATTATAGCACATGACCTTAAGTACTTTACATTGTAAGTGAGGGACAGTGTTGGGCAAGTTACCCTTTAAAAGTAACTAGTTACATATTACATATTACTTGCAACTGAACTATTTAGTTAGTTACATATTACCCATAGAAAAAAGTAACTATAATAATATTACATATTATATTACTTTGTGTCCACAGCCTTAAGCTGTCACGTGCGAAACTACCACTTTATCACGTGACATAATTGCGTTGTTGGACAATGTGCAAATCTTGTTTATAAGTAAGAAGCTGGTGAATAAGCTTCACTCAGTTGGCTTCATTACTTCGTAGTGGCTAGGTGTTACTCAGTGGATTACTAACAAGATTAGTAACTTCGTTACTTGTAGTAATAATATTACGTGATATTAGATTCGCTACAGTAACTATATTACTTAAGTAACGCATTACATTTGTAAGTGAAGTAACTTGAGTTATATTACCTGTTTTTCTAGCGTATTTTGTTATATTACTTAGTTACCACAAAAGTAATAATATTATGTAACGCGTTACTCCCAACACTGCTGAGGGAAGAATGGTAGTTTCTGTCAAGGCAGGTTTAGGATGTAAAGTTTGCATATGTAGAAGAGATAAAGTTTTATGGTCATATAAAGGTGTATGGACATAATTGTACATTTTGAAATCCATTAATAAACCTCTCACCACCATGACTACCGTAAGGTGGAATCAACTATAGGCATCACTTTGTAAGCACCTCTAACATCTGTTTATTATGTTTTAGTAGCTGCTACACATATCCTGTAGTAGTCATGCCCTTAAGTAAATGGGAACAGGGATAAATGGGTCCCCCACACAGGTAAGATGATGTCATCATTTATTTTTGATGGTCAATAATAAGCATAGTAACTTTAAAGTGACAGTGGCATTATTAATGAAGAAAAACAAAAGATTATACAAAAGCAACATGCATGCTGCTACTTTCACACATTTCAGATCAATGGTGTCATGTTGCACTGTTAGTATATTTCTCCTGAGAAACACACTAGTAGAGCGGCTAAGCAAAAAAAATCGTTCACTGTTTGATAAAAGCACCAAACTTGGTACAAAATTTGCTTAATTCATACTATTTCATATTAGATACGGTGCCATTAAAATTACCAATCATATCATGCTCAAACAATCTGAAAAGTAAAATCAATAGAAAATGTATTGGGAAGCCATAAAAGTGCTATGAGTTGTCTCAGTGGTAAATATACTGAAACTTTGCATCTGAATAGACAAGCAAGGGATACAAAAGCTGATCAAGGGAGGTATCCATCCAGGTCATTAGCTTGCCATGTTAAGAAGCAGGGAGGGTCATGGTATGTGAAGCCACAGATGTACGATATATTATTTCTATTGGACCATGCCTATACTTTTAACACTGAAATATTGGCTCCATTAGAAGTGTTTAAAAACAGGTTATTTTACCGCATTTTGAAAGATTTTCTGATTACACCTGTAAATTTGAGATACATTCATGCTATTTAACCAAAAAAGATTTTAAATGCACTTGCACGGCTTCCTGACCAGCTAGAAATGGGCTTATAACTTAATTTTAAAGTTCCAAAACATGTCCTAAGGCAATGATTTTGACATGGCACCGTATCTCAAATGATTTAGTATATCCTACTCAACTTCCACAGAAAATTTGGTGCTTTTATCACAAAGTGAACGATTTCATCAAAATTTGTTGCTTAGCCGCTCTACTACACATATAAAACCTTACTTAATGAACTGTTTCACATATATACACTACATTGTATCAGCACTACACAAATTCATGTGATTTTTATGTATGTACATACCTCTCGTGTGCATGCTCCTGAGACTATTTCGAGCCCTTCAAAATCATCTTCAACTGCAGCACATCTGCTGGGGTATGTGCGTAGATTGACTGCACACACTGGAGCAAAAGGCATCCTGCTGCAATCTGGTCCATCATCATCATCGTCGTCATCGTCATCATCGTCGTCATCATCATCATCACAGTCACGATCTGTGCACACCACTCTTCCATTCAAACATCTACAAGTGTTACATTCGTCTTCAAAGGTCTGTCTATGGCCAACTGCATTTCCATCAACTGTACATGACTGAGTGCCAGCATCAGCTACGTATGGGCATCTAACTCTGCTGCAGAATCCAAACTGTCCATTACTGCAGCGACAACGTTCACATATGCTATTCTCAACAGTGATGCCATCATCATCATGGTCAATTCTATAGTTACGACCATTGATGGAGACTACACAGGATACTGTGAAGCACAAAGATTATCATAGCAGATCATTGAAAGGGTATATTTACCAAATCTCCTGCAGTCCACTCTACTAGGCCTTGTTACTCTTGAACCAGGGATTTCTGATCCATTATTTGGGAATACACACCAACGCTCTAGACGGCTGGTCTGTCGTAATTCATATGTACCATCATCATCTTCACATTCCAGCACAACAGTAGAATTGGGATCTCCAACTGGACGACCATCATTTTCAAAACATGGCCCTAAAATG
This sequence comes from Dysidea avara, assembly GCF_963678975.1. Lineage (NCBI taxonomy): Eukaryota > Metazoa > Porifera > Demospongiae > Dictyoceratida > Dysideidae > Dysidea > Dysidea avara. The sequence goes on along the minus strand of NC_089274.1, from coordinate 6,991,806 downwards.
ATTAAGAAATGACTCATTACACATGTACAACTAAGTCCTCCTTACTGGGTAATGAAAAGCAGGAGTGGAAACAAAATTATACTGAAATCATATGGAGACATTCAATCTTAAGAAGCTCTAGACTTAAGGGTTGCTACCACTTATAAGGTGTATATTCTTATTCTGTGTGTTATTGTCATTTTAATGCCAGGTGAAACATGTACGTAGGGGATTAATTGTAAGCATTAGTTCCATTAACAATCTGGATTAGATAGGATGTGAAGGGTCACTATGAAACACAGCTATGCTGTGATGCCATCATATGTTTTGTATTGGATCCCTACTTCATTGTTAACTTTAATTAGTTTTTATTATAGCATACAGTGTACACATGTGCATGACTGCTCTATTAGAATATCATGTATTTTGTGCATAATAGGTATGTAAGGAATTAGGAATTATACTGGCATTTTGAGGTGATTATAAAGCTTTAACAGTTGTAGATTGCTTAATTCGATCAAGATACTCTAATGGAACAGTCAGAAATGGTTAATGAATATTATTAGAAAGCAGTCACACAGAAATGAAAACTCTAATATAGCAACCAGCTAAAAAATAGAAACTGAACATCAATAAAAAATATGCGTATGAGTGTGTTTATAACTATATAATATTCACAGATTGTGCTAGAACACCTTCTAGTCATAAAAATGCAAAGAAACAGGTACTTAAGCTTGCCTGTTCTGTTTTGACATCTGTAGACTGGACCATCTGCATCACTGGCAGCCCTCATACATGCTTGTCCATCTCCACATTCAAGACCATCAACATCCTATAGTATCAAATATAAGAACACATGTACCTGGATGGATCTTTTATGTGTGCATTACCTGCATTTCACGGAACCGAAGAACTGATAGAAGATACTCTTCGTCATCATCATCGTCATCATCATCATCACCGTCGTTGTCGTCATCGTCGTCGTCGTCGTCGTCGTCGTCGTCGTCATCATCATCATCATCATCATCATCATCATCATCATCATCATCATCATCATCATCATCATAGTCATCATCATCATCATCATCATACAAATCCTCGGGAATACATAATCCACCATCCGGAATGGTCACTACAAATAATTAACCACAAACATTTAAAAGTCAAAGACAGAATCACGGTGATACTTCCAGTGGAATCAAATACTGGTTATCTTTTAACTGAAATAACAAAAAAATAATGAAGCACTTAAAAAAGAGTCTACTCTATAACACAATTCTCTAATCCACCTGATATAGTTATCCTAACCCAGGTACACTACTGCTCAAATGTAACGTTGCTTCACATGAGTGCAAACGATTAACAAATTTGCTAATTGAAGGGCGTGGCACCCATTTCGTTTGCAAGTCTGCAATACTTGCAAAAGACACCAACGTTGAAACCAGGTCACTACTGCTGACCCGGATGACCCACTGGGTCAGACCCAGATTTGACCCGGATTAATTAAAGCCGAGACGTGTTTTGGCTAGTCTCGAGCGAGCGAACGAGTCTACATTTTGAGCGTTCGATTCGTGTTGAGTAAATATTGCAACTTCAGCCTAGCTGTAGGTTGAAGACCAAAAAAAAAAAAAAAAAAAGGTCTTCACCTACTGACAATAGCTACCCCTCACCATAGATACCCTCAATTTCGTGCTACACACTACACTTACTAACAAATGAGCGTGGCTGAGCGTATGTTGGTAATGTGATAAGTGGGCGTGGCTCGCGAAAGAGCTACGCGATAGCGTTTATAAGTTTCCACGTCGTCAAACGAACAATTTCGTTTCTCACGTGATCCAATCTGGGTCAGACCCGGATAAATTGTAAACCGGGTCAGACCCGGATGACCCGGAGAAAAAGTGACCCGGATGACCCGACCCGGTTTCAACGCTGAAAGACACAGGTGGCACACCCTTTAATTAGCAAGTTTAGTAATTGCTTGCACTTGCACGAAACGACATTACATTTGAGCGGTACCGTAATATGGATAACAAATGTGTTCCAGTACTCAGTAATGTACACCCCCCCAAAACATCTTTGCTGTAAAAAAAGGTGCGTCCAAGAAACTACAAGTATCTGTACTCCTAACAGCTCAACTGTAGAAGAAGAGTCCATGAAATTAACTGGTAACCGAAAGAGCTGATATCTGGAGCGGCCAAGAATCAATGTTACTATAGCTGACTATGATTACCAAAGATTTACCAAGTCCATGCAAAAATACCTTGGCTGCAAATAAAAGTAACTGGCAACCAAAACAGCTGATATCTGAAGCGGCCAAGAATAAAAGTTAAGTTGATACAACTAACTACAATTATTAACTTGCAACATCGAATCTTAATCATTCAACTGTGTTCTATACATTCACCCTTGCTACATCCTAAATTAATTCTTTGTAACTCTAATTGTCTGGTAATTTGGCAGCCTTTTTCAATAGTCAGTGTAAAGAAAAAAAGGCGGCCAAATTACCAGCCAATTAGAGTTACAAAGAATTAATTTAGGATGTAGCAAGGGTGAATGACAGTCGAATGATTAAGATTCAATGTTGCAAGTTAATAATTGTAGTTAGTTGTATCAACTTAAATTTTATTCTTGGCTGCTTCAGATATCAGCTGTTTTGGTTGCCAGTTACTTTTATTTGCTTGTTTTACAGCCAAGGTATTTTTGCATGGACTTGGTAAATCTTTGGTAATCATAGTCAGCTGTAGTAACATTGATTCTTGGCCGCTCCAGATATCAGCTCCTTTGGTTATCAGTTAATATCATGGACTCTTCTTCTACAGTTGAGCTGTTAGGAGTACAGATACTTGTAGTTTCTTGGACGCACCTTTTTTTATAGCAAAGATGTTTTGGGGGGGGGGGGGGGGGGGATATCACAAATTTTTGTCAGTTATATAATTTATAGACTCAATGTTCAAGCCATGGGGGTGTATGATGAATTCTGCCTTGTAGAGGTGTTGCGACCAAACACAAATCTGCTGATAAGTGGTGAGCATATAACATACAATCCTATAGTAGCTGTTAATTTTTATTATGACAAGATCCAGTGGAAATTACTACGATTTACTGATCAGGCCAAGTAATGGCTATAGTCAGGGTTATCAAAGATGTGTGTACAGCACTTATTTTGCAAAGCATGCTTTTCTAGGTAATATTGGGGAATGCAACCATCTTGAAATAGCAACTCTGAGATTGCATGGGATCTAGGAGTGCTTTCAGACAGAGATTTAAATATTCAGCTATATTGTTCGATGATTGTTCTATTAGAGTATTTATTGCCCGACTGTTCTATTAGAGAATATCAATCATTCTGTACTTTTCAATGAATAAAACCTGCTACGGCCACTGCCATAGTGGCCGTAGTGTCTTGCGGACAACTTATCAACTTGGTTTGTCACTCATAGAGCAAGATGCTTTGCTGAGGGTTAAAAAAGAGATCACATACATCATACTATTATTTTTATTTCACTACATACACATGCTTACACATCAAATACAGGCACAAGACACACACAAAAGATGCAAACACTATACACGCATGTTCACACACATACACCACATATTGGTTGTGCTTGATGTAACAAGTTAATATCACATCTCTTGAAATGCTCTTGTAGTTGTAGGTGAGCTGGTAGTACCCTTACTACATGTTAAAAAGTCTTACAGAAAAGATAATTGTGTTGTACATTCTGTTTAGTGCCCATTTATTACACATGTCACTCCATATATAGTTAAGCCATGAGGATCTACCAGCCTGGAATATTGATTTTTTTGTATATACATTCTCTTTTTAATTCAGTGACTGCTAGATTGTCATCAGAGATATCCAAGCAAGTGTCTTTGGTGTTGCGACCAATGTTCCAGGTTAGTTGAATGTGTGTTTAAGGTTAAGTTCAGTGTCTGCTTGTTCTTTTACAGGTCTCACTTAATCTTGTGTCGTCATGCAGACATCCATGAAATCTATAACAGCATCTTGGGCCTGGCTGAGTCAGTACTTTAGGGACAACTGGGTGATTTCTTGCTCAAGGAAACAATAACATCAGAGATCACAGATCATTGCTAACAGGCTACCACATATCATTGTATCACGAATGTCACATGACATCCTGTTTACCCTACAAATTTGCCTCTACACAGATGCTCTCACTATTGGAGCCGCATGATACACAGAAAAGTAAGCTGTGTGGAAAAACCCCACTACACAGTCACCGGCAAACCATGAACCACATTCAAGCAATCCGTTACAAATTTTGTTGCACCACGTTATGTGCATAATGATTAATGAAAGCCAAGCTCCATGGTGCAGTATTGGAAATAAATAAGTTCCACCTGACTGACAAGTGACAATTATCACTTCACCTATTTAGGGATAATCTCTTGCCTGTTAAACACCTTAAGTGAAAAGTGAACACACGTGATACGCGATTTACATTATTATTGATGGCAGTCCATGTCTTGAAAGGGAAGTACAAATAATAATTAAACATTTCTTCAGCAGTGCACAAACACAAAAAATAATTCAGCAGTGCACTAACAATTCTTGACAGCTTATACTAAAATAATAAATACGCGTATCGCGTTGTAGAGCCATCACTAAGAACAAGTTTCACCATAGATATTAAATACGGTTCCACCCTACTGACAATGATCACGTGACCTATTTAGGGGAATCTCATGGAAAGTCCCTGTAACACGTCAAGTGAACACATGTGATACGCGGTTTAATTATTGATGGCAGTCTCATGTCTTGAGAGGGGAAGTATGAATGATAAACATTTGTCATATTGTAACTAGATTTAAATGGAGTGGTGAAGCGTCTTTAATTTGAAACTAACATACGTACACCGCTTGAAGAAGTCGAATGGATATTAAAAGTCAAGACTGGTGTACTCAGCTTCTTGTGGAGGTTCAGCAACGAAAAGAGGAGTGGAGGTTCAGTAATGAAACGAGGAGTGGAGGTTCAGTATAAACGAGAGGAGGAGTGAAGAAAGATGATCGAGGCTAGTATGTAAAGTGCCACATCGCCTCACACTGATTAACCACAGCAGTACTCTTGCGTGGCTTCGTTGTTTGTTGTCCTTTTCTCTTTTAAGGTCTACAACTATGTGCATCCGGGGAAGCCATTCCATATCTCTTACAGATCATCTGATGCTTCCCCAGAATTGGGCCTTGTAAGTGGCCCTAGGGACTTTTAATTGTCCCCATTATTGTTGTTTCAGTTGTGTCCAGCACACATGCCTTTTGTGCTGGGGGTGGTAGGCGGGAATAAAATAATTAAAATATATATATATTTTTTAATTAACCACGTGTATGCGATTGGTTTTTAGACTAGCTGTCAGATGTCTGCACTGACTAGTGCAAATTCGCTGAGACCAAGCTGAAAACTTCTGATAGTACCAACTTGAGTAGCAGCAAATACCAGTATTATCCGGCTTGGAATTATCTCATGGATGGATTGTCAACAAGGTGTACACGTACAGACCAAATAACTTTCAGTCAGTATTGTCACTCTATAGTGCCAATTTAGAAGTCCTGGTCCTGGAACTGTAGGTGGAAGAAGTAAGCTAATGTTAGGCATTCCAGTATCCGAGATTTTTAAATTAAAAAAATTCTCCGTATATTCCCCAATAGAACCCTGGCACAAAATAACAACTCATGTTTAGCTTGGAATTGCTCTGTAGTGCGAGCTCCAATGAGGATGAAAATCGCTATGGGGTTTGTCCACACGCTGATCATCATGAAAATCTTAGTTTTGTCGTGCGTGTTACATATAAGTAAGTTTTGTGTTGTTGTGAAATCTTTTCAATCCTGGTAATGTATGTAGAATACTTTAAAACTTTAAAAAACATGCTGTCGGATGGAAGGTAGTCACTGGTGCTTACTTTAAAGTGCATAGTTACTTCGCTCAGGTTAGCGATTTTCAGCTCCAGAGTAATTTTCTGATGGCTGTGTCATCAGCTCAAAAATACAAACCACTTCAAAGTCGGCATAACAATGCTGTAATTAAACTTAGGTATTGTTGCATCATTGTGGTACCTCCACTTTAGTTGTTTACCTTTATAAGTTGTTAACTTGATGTTTTTACTTACTTGAGATAGCCACTTGCCTATGGGTATACACCATTGTATTGAGAAGTGTGCAATAGGTGAAACAAATTTGCTCACCACAAAGCATACAAAGATCACCGAGATCTGATAAGACCCCAAGTTACTCTCATTACATGTACAAACTTGCAGCTAGAAGCAACTGCAGTTTCAAGGCAGTCCAGATTGCTAGATGGCTTCCTGATTCAATTGTGCCATTTTTCCTTTAAAATGTATGGGGAGCCCCGGAGAAAAAATATACCTTTTTTAAGTAGTGTGCATGCCTAAGCAGCTAATTCCAACCCAACAAACTATATATTTCTGAGATCGGCATTCAATACTCTATCTATTGAGCATAATAAAAGTCCATTTTCCAAAATTTAAAAATCAGGCTGGAATGCCTACTAATGTACATGATGCTTGTACAAAACAATGTATACTTAATCCGCATTGCATACTGGTCTAAATAACTAAATATTATGTACAGTGAAACCTGTCTACTGTGTAGTAAGGTCGCTGCCGGGCCAACTTGTAATCCTCAAATGTGTCATTTGTGAAAAGTGACATAGATTTTGGGCGTGTTGTATTTAATGCCTGCCTGTCAGTTTTTACAGGTAATCTGGTCATAGTATGCAGTAGCAGTTGTATGTGGTCAATACATAACTTTGGACCAGGTAGGAAGTCATGAATTTCCTTACATCAAGAGTAAATAATGGAGAAGAGAGTGTCTAACTGTACTATAGTCTAGTAAATATGAGCCCGTAAAGTCTTATGGCTTTCGCGGTAAGGCATTAACGTGCACTGTAGGATAATTTTGCTTACTAACCAAGTGTCGATAACGTCAATTAACAACTGGACCTTCTTACTAAACGGCCGCATGGCCCTCATCACATGTGCATTTCGATTGTGGTATTTTCTTATGGAAAATGGAAGCTCAAGGAACGCCGTCGAGAAAACGAACAAGGCAACGGTTTTTATTTGAAGAAGTTGAAAGAACCTTTCTTAATGAAGAAGATGATGCTATTACAGAAGGATTTTCCGCAGAACAGTTAGCATCGTCAAATGAACCTGACATTGAAGACGAGAAGGAAGACCGTGGAGCGGCGAGTGTGATCGATATCGATGAACCGGATGGCCATGAAGGCGTTGGTAGGGAAGAAGGTGGCAACAATTATGACGAAGAAATACAGTTAAACGCTGTGGAGAATCTCAATTCCGAGAGGGGTGCTACCTCCAGCAGCAATGCTGATCCACCATTCGTCCAACAAGCCAATATCCTTCAGTCAGTGTCTTTAAGTCTGGTGGATACCTTTCCAGAACTGAACTTTTCAATGGCTACTGGAAGTGAACAACCACTGTTGCAAATAAGTCAGCGGCATTTGCATAATCATCCGCCATTTGGAATGCTATCTCGTGTTCTGATAACTGTGGAGTACAACTACTATACTGCTTACATTATGATGAGAAGGTGGGAATCAGGTAGTTTGACAAGCCTTGATGATTTGTACATGGTATGCTTGAAATTTTCTGTTAGATCTCAGTACAAGTTTTGTCCAGGAATAGATCCTGAGAAATATGAAACTGAATACCGTGCTGTTATTGGTTTTCGTGTTAAGAGTGTCCGCCAGACGGAGTTTCCCTTTGCAAGAGTTGACTCGGTTAAATGTTTGCTGTGGTTTGAGTTGGCACCGAATGCTAAAGTCAGTGAAAAGGCCTCTACTGAAGTCCGTTGTGGATTCTGCAAGCGCTTGATATCAGACTTAGAGTGTCAGAAGAGGAGGAAAATATCCGAAAGTCCTTCAAGGAAAGTTAAACGACAAAGTGCATCATCCAGAGCAAGATTGTCATACATGTCTCCTGCCAGCCAACTGAAAAGGAGACAAAATGCCCAGTATGCACGTAATTCAACAGCTAGGAAATTGGCGAAGTATGCAGAAAATGAGGTCACGTTAAATGAGGAACAACACGACGAGATGTGTTCTATTGTTGAAAGAACTAAGGAGGATGATTTAGAAAAGTTGGTGAAGGAAGGAAATGAGCATGGTGTGGGAAATCTGATGAAAGAGATTTGGTTTACTGATAAAAAACGTCAATCTCAACAATTCGCTAATGATCAAGCAGCTAATGGTAAGTGTTGGTGTAGCTACATCCATAGCCTCTTACATTCTTTCTTGCAGCAACTAGTAACAGAGGAAACCGATGGAGCTTAATCACCATTAGAATGGGTAAGGGAATACTTCTATTGTGCATCTAAATGATAGTACTTTTGCAGCCCTGGCTATATACTTGAGAAGTCCTGCAGCATATGAGGCACTCAAGAGTTTTGATATCCTACAGCTTCCCTGCCAGTCAACATTAAAGGCTTACACTGGTGCTTTTATGCATGATCCTGGTGCCAGAAGTGACTGTATAGCAGATCAGGTGACTCACTATGTCGCCTTCAAAGAGCAGTCTGTTAAGGACGGAAAGCAAGAACCAAAGGCCGATAGAGTTTTAATTTTTGACGAGGTCAAGGTTGCTTGCCAAATGCTTTGGAACTCCAGAAGCAATGCATTGATGGGACTTGCAATGACGGCAAAAGACCAGGCTTCACTGAATGATGTTTACAAGCTTCTAACTGATCCAGTTGATTCCAAGCAAACATCTTATGTTTTACAGTTCCTTTGGCGTGACTTGACGAGTGGGTACGACATACTTGGGCCATACTTCACATCATCTTCCACTGTTGATGCTAAATTTGTGATGTCGTGTGTTTTAGAAACAATCAGGTTGTTTCAATTCCATGGTTTTAAAACCAGTTTGGTAGTGTGTGATGGCGCATCTAGTAACATTTCAGCCATAAAGGCTTGTCATGGCTTCCATGGTGCTTATTCGCTTAATGAGCAACTGGAGGATAAACACAAGATTGAGCCTTGGACGATCAATCCTTTCAACCCGCCTCAAAGATTATTTTGGCTCATTTGCCCATCCCACCAGGTATATACATTGTGTTGGGTTGATGTATTCATACGTGTCATTCTTTAGTTAAAGAACATGATAAATGCGTTATTTTCATCCAAGGATGGTGGTACTAAAGAATTTAGGCGTGGTGACAGAGTCTCTTTTGGCTGGAACACAATCACTGATCTGTACAAGCGAGAGATAGCTAGGGTAGGCCAAGGATGTACTAGAATGGTGCCACGCTTAAAAGAGGCCCATTGCTTGCGAGATGCATGGACGAAGCTTAATGTTCATCCAGCCAAAATCATGCAGGTATCGTATATTATGTTGGTAAATAAATTATAAAAACATATTATGGTTAATTAACATTTACTTACCTTCCTTCTTTAGCAAGAGAATGTTTTGATGGAATTGTATGCTTACATACATCAAAATCCACCTCCAAATGATGCCAGTACTACATCTGAAACTCTGTCTTATTTGGAGGCATGCAACAAACTATTTGAGCAAGGATTTTTGAGCCATGATCGCATTCACAGCATGGATTCCAAAGTTCTAAAGAATATACAAGACGGATATTCTTATTTTTCAAAGTGGCTTACTTATATTTTAGATCAAGGTAAGCCGATACTACAATTTATTTTTATATCACAATGTTTTTTTTTTTTTCAGATCCCAGTTTCCAGCATACTAGTGTTACTCAGAAATCCTTTTTGTCTTGGCAAAGTATGTGTACTGGTCCCTACATGCATACATACACCCCACTACACTACACACATGTATGCACACACACCGCTACGCACATTACACACTCACACATGCACATTATACACTACACACCCATTTCTTCACCTTGAATGTATAGCTTACTTTTTCCATTTTACATTTTTAGCCTGGGATTTGCTGCGTATAGATTTCTATGGTTTCAAAGCATTCTGCGAATGGTTTTTGACAGCATACCCAACATATTTTGTCTCACCACTACGGATATCTGGTTCTGCGGTGGAGAGCCTCTTTAGTCAATATAAACACATTGCCGGAGGTAAATTGGATGCTGTCAATTACACCACTGCTAGAGGTGCACATCTGATGAAGCAGATTGTTTCTGAGCACCACAGTGGTGCAGGCTACCGTGACCAGAGCATTTCCATTGCAGAATTGGGACTAAAGAAAAAAGTTTATAACAAAACTGAAAGCAGTAACAGATCTTAACTATTGTAGTTGAATTAAACTGTTCATGTACTTATGTAGTTAATTTAGTTTCCAGTTTTGTGCGATGTATCAGTAAAGTTGTACGTAGGTTCACATCAACAGTAGACGCCAATCCTTTTTTTGCTGCAATCTGCTGCTTTGTTGATGAGATGAACTCCTGTATCCGCGTGTTGCATAACTTTCGCACTAGGACATCATACACTTTGTTAACTGCTATTTTAGAAATGGTACTGAAATTTGGTAATCGCTGTTCCAAAGCAGCTTGAAACATTTCTTGAATGTCTGAACGTGATGCAAGAATTTTGTGAGCGACCTATGAAAAAATTCACATTTGACAAAGTTAGGTATTTGGGAATGTAGCTCACCTGAACTAAATCAGAGCCATTTTCCTCTAACCCATTTGAATTGACCACTCCTTTCACACAATCATCAACAGCCTTCAAAAATGGTATAAAAGTGACATGGGGAAAGTACATAAATCCCTGATCTCGGTACTTTAAATATTCTGGAACGTTTGATTTATCTTTTGTATTGATAGCTTGTAGTACAACAATTTCTTGAGAAATACAATCCCTTTGCTCATCAGAACAGCTCCTGATTTGCTTATAATGCAACTTGAGCATGTCACATATAGCGGCTCCACCAAATCGATAATAAACATCATTGCCGTCTGTGTATTCTCTTGATGTTGCAACTGCATTTGTAGCTTTTAGTGATTCTTGGAAACTCATTACCCGTTCTAAAAGCACTCTGTAAATGGTTGATGATACTGTCATCATTACTGGGTTGCTCTTAGGAACTGGCACACTATTATTTGAACAGAAGTGCAACCAAGCATCCCTGGCATTGCTAACATAACATCCGGGTAGCTCTTTCAAATTAAGCACTGCAATATCATGCTCTTCACTCAACAGAAATGCACTACATTGGTTATACCAGCTTATTTGAAAATTCAACATCGGGTCTGACGTCTTCTTGCAGTCGACATACAATTCAGTAAAGCACTTACGATGACAAGATATCAGTGTAGCCAATAACTGTTCTCGAGTACACAGCACTTCTGCTAAACTCTTCAAGCTATCTGCCAGTAACTGCTGCTTTAAATCGTCCCTCACAGCAGCTGCCAGGATCGAGTCATTGGTTGAATCCAAATAATTTATCAACAACTTGCGTTCTTTGACATTCATTACTTTAGTCTTTCGCTTAGGAAGTGGCTCGTCCGATGTCTTAGTTCCCTTCTCGCATTCCCCTACTGTCGCGCCTTTACTATTATGAACTGTTTCACTTGAGGCTTCGCTACTAGCAGCTGCCACTTCTGTCTCTTTTATCACCGAAGACTTCTTTCTCTTCCTTGTCGCTTTCACTGGAGCAGGAATGGTTTCCTCTTCACGATGCACTAAAGAATCCTGTTTCCTGGAAGCGAGCCTCGAAGAGCGTCTGGTTTCACTTGTCGCCATTTTAAACAATTACGCTCCTGGGGCCTGCAGTTGTACACGGGCGCCGTTCTATCTTGTATTGAAAGTATATTAATGCCTTAGATACAATTGACGTCATTTCATTAACACTTGTCGGCTCTTTTTATGCAAAGCCATAAGACTTTACGGGCTCATATTTACTAGACTATAGTACAGTTAGACACTCTCCTCTCCATTATTTACTCTTGCTTACTTACATACAGAGGAATTGTGTTATCTTGTGTATTTTTTTTATAGTTCTCAATTGTCAACTGTACATGGATCAACTGTAGTGATATCAAGGGTGTAGTGAATTTCCAGGTCAGTCTATGTAAGTACTAAGGAATATAGTTGTTTATTATTTCTGGATCAGGGGTGCTGTTATGATGGTACCAAACTAATACCCCTGTCAGTTTTCATGCCGTGCTTATAAAAATGTTTTCATGTTAGGTATATATTGGTAATGCCCACTTATTAATTTTTGTAGGCCAATTATGTCGTCAGATATCCAAGCAAGTGTCTCTGGTGTTGCGACCGATGTTCCAGGTTAGTTACTTGTGTGTTTAATTTAAGGTAAAGTTCACTGCCTGCTTGCATGTTCTTTTTCAAGTCTCACTTAATCTTGTGTCATCATGCAGACATCCAAGAAATCATCACTGGTGTTAAAACTATTTTTAGTAATGTCTTGATGTTGATTGAAGTTGTGTTACATGCTGTAATAGCATTGTTGTATGTTTACCATAATGCAAGAAATTTTCATGGATTTTGCGGCCATCTTATCCATGACATTTGAATATTGTGCAAGTTGTGTGCAACAACCAGCCACAACTCATATACACAGTCACCGGCAAACCACAAACCACATTCCAGCAATCTGTTACAATACAGTCACTGCCAAACCACATTCCATTACAAATTTTTTTTGTACCATGGTATGTGCATAATGGTTAATGAAAGTCACAACACAAACTCCATGGTACACACTACATAGAGGTGGTAACCCCTATAGGCTTGTTGCCTCAATTTTGTATTCACCTTGACCTTTGTGGTTAATCTATTAAAAATTAAATAGAGAAATTGAAGATTATGCTTAAAACACCTTCCCTAGTGACTTCGTTCTTTACACCTTGTTTATAAGGCATCTGGAAATTATGAACGCTCTTCACACCTTGTTTATAAGACATCTGGCGATTATAAACACTTGCATGGGGCATGGCACTAAATTGAATCTAAAAGATTTCTGCTTAAAATGCCATCCCTAGGGAACTTACGGTTCTGCACGTTTTCACAACTTGTTTATCAGACATTGGGGCTTGTGTCCACATCGTGTCTTTGTCTTTAGCGTATGGACAAACCAGAATTAGATAATGACAGTGCTAGATGGACTGTACAAACACGGGTATGTTGACTGGTATAACGTGATGCTAGGTGTAACATAAGGAAAGTGAAATACACCTATTTTTTATTTTAGTGAGGTCGCAAGACTATAATGACTCCCAAAGATTTTTTAAAAACGTAACGCAATACAAACCTATTGAGAGATGTTGCATAATCTTGCGAAACTCTCCCTACACGTAAATAACTCACAGTAGTGGCTGCGCGTCTTTTATATGGGCGTGCGCTTTGTAGTTTCTTGGCCGCACGACTCACTACCGTGAGTCTTGATAAGAAATAATATCTATGACAGCATTTTTTTTATGCTCACCAGGTCACAAGACTCAATCTTTTATTTCTGCACACATAGATATCCTTTATTGTGCCCACAAATTAAATTGCATTTTTTTTGTATTTTATACCAATATACAAGACTCCCTATCCTTCTAGATAGCAAATAAACAATAATAATTTGAAAATATATGAAATGACAGGTTTTTGCTCAGCCCTGCAGTCACATGTATGTATGTCACATGTATAGTCATAAAATCTGATTACCTTCTTCACATTCAAGCTCTCCAAGTTCTCCACTTCTAACACACACTTCATCATCATCACAGTCACTACAAGGGTCCTCCATGGGCTCTACAGTAACACAATACTTACCATCAGCTACAGTGTTTACTGCACTGGTTAATGCTAACAATCAATGTTGAATTGTGTCATACAAAGCTCAACTTACTGGTTCAAATAGTAAAAAAATAATCACCACAATAAAACATGCAATCCAGCTGCAGTGCTTTACAGTTTGAAAAACACACGAGTGACTATTGTGCCAGTAGCTATCTGGCTTAGCCAATTCACACAAATTACACATTCACACTGTCCACACCATTCATTGTAACATCTTTTATGTGTACATATGCTATGTATATGACTCATTGTTACTGTGATTGGAACTGAATGGTGTACAAATGTGGTCCATCTATACCAAGTTACGTATCTTTGTAGTATGAAATAACTCACCCTGACAGCCTTCTATACATTGTAAACATGTTTCATTAGCAACTGGTCTTCTGACACAGGTACGTCCACCACAATCTCGGACAGTATCTTCCAAACTAGGACATCGGTCACCATCATTACTACCATCATCTATTACACAAATAACATATAATTGTATTCTTGTTTCAAATGTTAAGTACACATACACTGGCATCAATTATAAGCTTGGTTAAACTGTCACTAAGGAATAAAAGTTCTTTTCAGGTGAAGCAAGCATGCAAGACTGTATATATAAAGCATTTGTGACCAGATTTTACAAAACCGAATCGCACATCAGGCAAAATCAAACTAACACCTCCAGTCGATAGCTACACTATTGTACTAGTAGTTTTGACACTCAGTACCACTCAAATTACTCGAGGCTAGTTTCAACAGATGTCTTTTCTGGGTGGTGTGTAGAGCTCGAGTGGCAGTCCTGCTTGGCAAGAACCAGTGATTTACTGGCGGACAGCCTGATAATGTTGGCCAGGCATTTTTTTCTGTGGATTTTGCTACATATCAGCCACTAAGGAGCCAGCACAGCCCTGTAATCTGACTCCAATCGTGGTCTGCCTCCATTTTGAGGTCTAGCCCTTGCCCACCCCACCACCCCCCACCCCCCACCCCACCACCCCCCACCCCTTTGTGAGCACTCGTGATACTACTTCGCTCGTCCAACTGCTCGGATTTTCTATCTTATTTGGCAGGAAACTCTACAAGCAGCTACAAGTTACTGGAAGTAGCCTGAAAGGTAATAGATTGATGCATCTTTTGTGTAAATTTCATACGTGTGCTTGCTATCCTTGGACAGTTATGCTGGCTTGAATTCTTTAAAACCGTTTATCTCGAAACTTCTGATGTGCTTGTTTTTCCAAAATCCAGTCACATTTCATTTCCAGCAGATTCTACTAAATCACCTAATCAGTCATCCCTTTCTGTTTCATGGTGTTTTACGAACCCTTATCCCTTGTTTTAAATATCCAATTTCTATATAGGTAGTCATTTTATACCCATTCACAGTACTGTTATACAAAAATAATTATCATACATACATAACATGTGGTTCAGGATTGAATTACGTACTATGCTCCATACAGGGAACCTTGAAGAAGCTATATATACTAAGGATTATATTATCAAACTATGCAAGGTATCTATCTACAGTTAACAAACTCTCCAAATTAAGGCAATCAATTAAAAAAACAATAGAAAAAACTTCCATAATAAGAAAAAATTATTTTGGTCCTAACAGGTCTGACTCCATTTTCAAATACAGGCATAAAGTTTAGTGTTCCAAATCAAGAGATTCCATCTGTCCTGCATGTGTGCAGGACCTGTCCATAATCTAACATAAACAAGCATTGTCCACCTAAAATATTATTTTATCCACCTGTCCATAACACCTATGAACATGTTTTGCTTTAGGAACAAAATAACTTTATTCGTGTGACTTAGCATATCATGTGACTTAGCATGAGAAAACAATACTGTAGAGTGCAAATATGTAGGAGTTTGCAGCATTCCATTACCAAAAATATAGGAAGTGTGTAATGATCAGAAGTACATGTATCTATAGACTATATAGTTCATATTACCAAAGTACAAAGTGTTAACATACACAACTGAAGAGCTGTCATGTAGCTAATAGATAAATTCATGAACTGCTATATAGTGGTGATGAACCAACATAGAAATCTCAGCTCTCTTCACCTTTAACTATTACTATTACATCATTGCAACACCTCCTCTTCAGTTATTATTACATCTTAGATATAGTACTATATAGCTTCCCATATCCTAAGTACATATCCACTATAATATATATTATGATTTACCATCACACGAAATTTCTCGTCTTGTCATTGTTCTATCACTGGTCCTGTCACCGGTAACTTCATCAACACAAAAACAAACTAAGTCACTGATACACTGCTCCTCATCAAACTGATCTCCATCACAATCAAGATAAGAAAACCTGTCCATTTGCTGCAGCTCAGGACATGTTGGTCTATTTGTGTCACCAGTGTCTGTACATGTATGTAACATTACTGACAGACAGCTGTAGCTAATCACACTGTACCTTGTGTCTTGCACTGTGCAAAGAACACTGCAATTAACACCACTACAGAAGAGATGTTCAAATTGCAGGCATAACCTTAACAATTATTCTATTGGTGCCAATGCATGAACTGAGTATGTAGTTAGCTTTAGTAAACACATTATAGACACAATGACATAGCCAGCATGACAGCTGTATCTACTGTAAATCAGGAAATTTTCGGCATAGAAAATTTTCGTCTATTAAAATTTCGACGCAACATATTTTCATCGCTAGCATGATTGACGAAAATTTTTTGACGGAATAACTATATAGCTATACGTTAATATTTGTATGTGTTATAGTTGAAAATAATTCGTCATTTTCATCGGGTTGTATGCAATCACTGGACTGGACTAGTGGACTGGACTGGTGGACTGGACTGGTGGACTCAGTTTTTTTTGTTTGTTTTTCATTTTAGCACATATTTGGGCAACTGGTCGTAGCTATTACTACATTGAATGTAAAATATGCAGGTGAATCTGTCTACTTGGTACTGTCTGTTATCTTAGAATTGTGTGCAATTCTCTTTCTCTTGGCATAATCTGTATTGTACGACTACCATTTGTCTTATCATGAAGTACAAACCATACAGTACATGTGTATGTAGTGTTGTAGTATCCATGCAAGTTATAGTCATGGAGTCAGCTAAATTAAGTGGCGACAGTTAACTGTCTTGCTATTCAATAGCTGATAAAAAGGTTCTATAGTTTTTGCACAACGGCAATAACAAGTGAAATCACATGCACAAGATTTCAACCAATCAAATTGATCCATTTTGAACTTTAAACTTTAATTACCGCATGTGACTTCTGTTTTAGATTTGTTGACATGCAAGAACTATTAGAACCTCTGTACATAGCTGAAGCTGGGCAATGTTGACAAGTCTGGCATGATCACACCTTTCTTTGGTTTGTGTGTGGGTTTCTTTATGTGTGGGGGAGTGGTCTAACTACATGAGACTAACATACTTTCAACCAGTTGCCCAAATATTTGGTTAAAAAGGGAAAATACCTGAGTCCAGTAGTCCAGTCCACCAGTCCAGTCCACTAGTCCAGTCCAGTGATTGTATACAACCTTTTCATCGATACAGCCAGCAACGAAAATTTTTTGACGATGAATTTTTCCTGATTTACAATACCTAACTGCTTAGTGAGGTTTCATCATTAGTCTGCTAGCTAGCCCATGCTGCTAGCTAGCTATAGCTCATGCATGATGTGGCACGTATATCGCGGTTTTCCAAGTTGCTTCTTGCAATGCAAAGCGCTATGTGCTAATAGTGTCAGTATGTGCAGTTCTTTAAATGTACATAACTGCATCTGTAATGTTCTATGGCTGTCGAGTTGTATGCGTAAGCATGCTAAGCATTACCTCTGATGTACCAACTTGATTTTTGACATTTATTTCTTTATCAAATCCTTAAAAAATCCTACTGCAGCTTAAAATTTTAATATTTTAGATTACATATCATTTACTACTAGTAGCACCAGATCATCATCACACAACAAATTAATGGCTGTTTTCTCTCCAAGAAATTACATAATGAATTTATATTTCAGAAGATTACCCAGACTTTGGAACTCTTTACCTACAATTGATCTATCCCTTCCAATCGATGTGATTAAGAATAAAGTTAGGAATATTTTATGGCATCATTTTGTACTTAATTTTGATTCTGACAACTATGCGCTATACGGAGTTGCCTACAGCATGTACACATTTACAAATCAGTTTAGTGTGCATGTTTTTACGAATAGCGACTCTGCAACGGCAGAATGGTGAATGACCCAGTTATTTAAGCAAATACACTGAACTATATCTGCACCACCTCAGCCGGGGTGTCTGTAGCTAGCTAGCTACCATTAGCAACATCCCAACAACACGAAAACTTTTTGTGAATCACGTACTGAATGGATAACCGTATAAATCCAGTACAGTGCAGTATAGCACCGGCCGGGCCCAACATGATAGCGCCGGAACCCTCGAGCGTATAGTCTCGCGTAGCCAGACCACTATACTGACCACTACACTACATGCACTGATGAAAAGAAAAAAGTAGTGGTCTGGCTACGCGAGACTATCGAGCGTAGTGTATAGATACGTACCTGAAACTTGGAACTTCATCTCTCTTGCCCGGGTCAACGACAACCGATCTTGACGAGAATAAACAACAACAAAATTGAAGTGCAGCCTTTTAAGGTATTGCGGAATGACTTTTAAGGTATTGCGGTATGACTTTTAAGGTATTGCGGTATGACTTTTAAGGTATTGCGGAATGACTTTTAAATGACTGAATATTACTGCACACAGATAACTCATCAGTAGCCTCCAGACCAAAGACTCATCAATTAGTCTATTAACTTCATGCAGTCAAAAATTTATTCATATAGCATGATCCAATGATGAGAGCTAGTAAGGTGTCTCAATGTTGTCAGTGTACATATAGTTATGAGACAGTGTATTAAGAGACAGAAGAAATATGCAAACTATATTTCAATATCCTCTAACTTGGAGCAGAGAGCATGAAAATTTGGACCAGGTGTGCATCAATATGTTGCATATAGAATATTAAATTTTGACGGATATTGCATGAGAGCAGGATTTCTTTGTATTGCTTCTGACATGTAAATGTCCGTAATTATGAGACAGCTGATCATATTATGAGCGCTTTCAGTTGCAAATGGCTTCTAATTTATGTGAAGGTACACTAAAACATTTACTAATACATCTTTTAATAAAAACAAAGTATATCAACAGTCAGTGCAGTACACAATACCAATGCAGAGGCAGATATAACCACTGTATGTGTTTCCTTCACTTCAGAAGTTACTGAAACATGCCAAAACTATCTCCTTAGCTGAGTGATTACTTTTTCTACCTTTTGGATAATAGATAACTGAATGTTTCAAACAACATTATTTTTTTATGAAGATAAGATGCTACACACGATTGCATTTCAGGGTCATCTTTAGACAGCAAAAGTAAGCTTTTTTTAAGCTATATTGACATCTTCAATAACTCCCATGATTTATGCACTATTTAGCTAAAAATTTTTACACACTTGTCAGTGAGAACTGGCTTGTCAAAACACCTTTATAGCATGCTATGCACATGCAGTGAAGTAAGTGCCTAATAGTAATTATAGCTCAAATTATCAAAGTGTCCCATAATACGTACTGTCTCATATTAGGGACACTTACAATATTTCAATAAATTGTCAATATCGCCTAAGCAAGTGCTCGCAATACCATTATTGCATGCATTTTGCCTTCGCAATATTATCGCATAGGCAATATTTATCGAATATTGCAATAATTATCGCATTTATCATCTAATTTTTGTCTCTTCTAGACCTCATATTTTATGCAGCTCATGCATATTATTCTAATTATGTCAATTGGTTAACTTGTTAGCAAAGAAATTGTATTTGTAAACTAATTCTCAGTGAAAACAAGCAGTCATATGGACTTTTCTAGTTGTGTTTCAATTTTCACATGCAATCTTGCAATTATCGTATCAAATGACTCATGCAATAATCGCATGTCACAAAAATTCAATATTGCCCAACCCTACCTTAAGGTATTGCGGAATGACTTTTAAGATATTGTGGAAGACTTTAAGGTATTGCAGAATGACTTTTAAGGTGTTGCAGAATGACTTTTAAGGTATTGCAGAATGACTTTTAAGGTATTGTGGAATGACTTTTAAGGTATTGCAGTATGACTTTTAAGGTACTGTGGAATGACCTGAAGTAGCTATTGCGGTATTGCGGTGTAACTTTTATGTCTTGTTGACATTTTTACTCAGAAGTTTTGTTTCAACGAGATCGGGCTTGTTTCTATAGCTTTATCAGACTCCTCTCAGTTGTTTGGCTTCAAGTGATCCCTTAATAGCTTGTACAGTGTCTCAACTTGGACTATAGCAATTCCATATGCACTTGTTACCTGCTGCTCTCCAGCTTTACATGGCTGGGCATTCCAGATGCAGACTCACCATTGCATATTTGTGGACAATTGGTTGATCGTTTTGGTAATCATACACCTGATAGGATGTGGTACTGATCGGGTGTCCGGAGAATCTGCTGCAAGACTTGGTCATAGTGATGTGTTTCATCCAGATTTTTTCAATGAACATCCAACACAATTTTGATGTTTCACTAGAAGTGCACTCCATTCTGGAGTTCTGACTTGTTCACTACTTGGTTTGCAGCTCTCAGAGGGGAAAACTAATGGAGAAAGATGCTTGGCACAAGGAGTTATTAGAGGCAGCAGGAGGCAGGTTTTCACCCTTATAGTTGTAGTGTTTGGACACCTTCAAACATATAGAGATCCTTTGCTCTATTGCTACAAACATATTCCAAATTAAATAAGAAATCATAATTTTGAGGCGAAGTGCTGGAAGGAATTTACACTTGTGTAGGAAGCATGATTCCTACATGTGTAGAGCTTTATTGAGAATTTTGCAGAATTTTGTAGGAAATATTCCCACTCTGTTGAATTTTGTAAGAAAGATTCCTACACATGGCACAAAGTGTAAGATATCTTCTTGCAGTGTAGGAATAATTCCCACAAGTGTAGGAATCATTCCTACAAGTGTAAGAATTGTTCTTACAAATATAGGAATAATTCCTACACTTGTAGGAATTATTCCTACACAATATGTCATGTGTAGGAGGAATCTTTCTTACAAAATTCAACAGTGTGGGAATATTTCCTACAAAGTTTCTTAATGTTGCCCTACACGTGCAGGAACCATGCTTCTTACACAAGGGTAAAATTTGGTACATCACAGAAACTTTGCTGTGTTTTGAGGAAAAACTTACCACATCTTAAAGTTTTGGCTTCTTATTTAGTTTGGTACAGTGCGAAGTGGTTTGTCTACAGGCAAGGAATTTCATCATCTCGAGTGTTCAATTGCATGTTAGCTATACCGATGTAATAATATTACATTTTTGGGCTCTTCATCCTCACTCTGAGGATGATTGGCTGCTGGGTTGTCCGGTAGGGTTGCTTAGAGGAGTGTCCCAACATGTTGTTCAGGGAGGTAACTGTCAGCCTAGTGAGAGTGAACAGATTTGTGAAGAAGAATGTAGGGGATAGGGAGTTGGTGCCACTCTCTTTAAATACCCTGAGTTGGCAGCAGCATCTGGCTTCCATGTTTTCTACTGATAATATATATTCATTTTGCAGTTTCTCAGGCTGTCAACAAAGTGTATTCTTCACTCACAGTTGATTGGAGCCTGAAGATATGGATCCTCATAAAGACAACTCA
Organism: Dysidea avara; assembly: GCF_963678975.1. NCBI lineage: Eukaryota > Metazoa > Porifera > Demospongiae > Dictyoceratida > Dysideidae > Dysidea > Dysidea avara. Next base: position 6,970,315 of record NC_089274.1, on the reverse strand, counting down.
CACAGAGAGAGTTGATTTCTATATTTCCCAAAGGGTTGCTGTGAAGAAGAAAAGAGGACCATGCATGCAAGTGCCAGTGATTTAAAGAGGTCATTTCTTCTGTCATGGAGCAGAAAGTAGGACAAACTTTGGTCACATTGGTACCCTTAGAGGTCTCAGTCTCTCTTAGTTGCTGAAACTTTCTTCTGGAACTTCACCTGATGAACAACTACATCATTTGGGGCACTTTAGTTACCACATTCACCATTCACTGAAATTCCAATTTGCCATCAGCCTACGTATATCATAAGCCAAGAGCAATTATTTACCATTTTTGATCTAGATTTTCTTCTGTTGACCAAATGATCATGATTGATCAATCCTAAGACACTTCACTCTGTGCATCACCAACCATTTCCTGTAACCCAATAGCTCATCCAATTCAATTCGCATACCTGAAAGGTCTTGAACAATATGCACGGTAACTCAACCTAATTCTAATAGTTCCTTTACAGAGATGAATGTAACACCACCCCATCATTTCTGAACTACACTTCACCCACTGACTGAAACATACTATGCTACCAATTCTCACTCCTCCCTGACCACCAGCACCTGTATTCACTCTTCTCCACCACTCCCACTTCCCACCTGACTGTAATTAGCTAATTGTTTCAGTCTATTGTTATGTATGTTTAATATCAATATCATCCACTTGTATGGAACTTTTAAGGTATGGTGGAATGACTTTTAAGGTATTGTGGAATGTAGGTGACTCATGCATCAGTGACAACTAACAATACAGTAGATGGGCGCCTGCTACAAGTGTCATTCTTTCGGGCATGGTAAAGTTCACGGATTCAACTAATCAATATTTTGACAAACTAAAAATACTCATGCATGCTGTTTTGAAATAGAATGCTAAATATGGCTACAAGCAGTAATAAGGGGGAAGGAAATGGAGCTCCTTCACTTTAGCTATTTCAGAGGGCTTTAGCTCCTGAGGACCTAGATACTCTAATAGAGCAGTCATATATACTCTAATAAAGCAGTCAGCAGTAACTGAAATATTTTATATTTTAATTTACATAATCATTATAACATGCAACATGCATGTTACATTTCTATGGCACTGGTTTCGATCATCTACAATACGTCTAATGGTTACAACACCAGTAATAATCAATGCATGAAAATGGGAATGGTGCCGTTGGTGATTCAGTTGCGCTAACTATTCTACCCCTCTACCCATACTAGTCTATGTACTTGCAGCTATTACTACTTCTATGGTTTCTGAAATCACCCCCGGCCCCTTGAAATTTCTAAGTTGGATGAACCAAACACACCACATTTAGCTTGCAAGCAATGAACATACGTAACTGAGGACTAGCACACAATAATTATAGTAACATGAAGTTGATAGCTAGCAACGGGATATGAGCCCTCTTCGAAAAAAGTTTACTCCAACACAGTAGTTAAACATGCATACTCAGAGCATTGAATCCATGTAATAATATGTATTAACAGATTAAAGTGACAAGGAGTTCTATTGTTGGAAAACGATTATAGGAGTAGTAAATTAAGGTTTTCTTTTTCTCTTGGGGAAGAATACTTACATGTATAGACCAGACATTGTTAATGCAGGCTATTCAATTGAGAACTTGTCTACAGTCTAGCTACAACCAAGTTTGATAGGATGCATCTTGTGCACCATAATGAATACAGGAAGCCTGTCTACTCCCATGGCCAGAAAATCCAGTATAACATATTATTAGCTAAGTCAGTATACATTTTTGTATGCATAGACACCTTAAGTATCCTGAAACTATATTGGAACTTCTATAAAAGCAATGTAGCAATTTAAAATCATCACAAAACATACATTAATGGTAGCATTATAAATAAGGTTTATTATCTGAAGCCATAATATTATAGTTTATAGTTTCCATTTCTCCCTTGCATAGTGTGTAGCAATCTCTAATAAGGTAAACAAGATATTACTGTAACATATATATGTGTGTGTGTGTGTGTGTGTATGTGCGTGTGTGTGTGTGTATGTGTGTGTGTGTGTGTGTGTGTGTGTGTGTGTGTGTGTGTGTGTGTGTGTGTGTGTGTGTGTGTGTGTTATAAGGTGTTTCACTCCAACAGAGCATGCTGTTAAGCATACTCAGGGCATTCATGTAATGACATGTATTAACAGGTATAGTAAAGTGAGAAGGAGCTCTATTGTTGGAAAGCAATTATAGGAGTTGCATGTGGTTTTCTTTTTCTTTTGGGAAAGAATACTTATATGCAGCTGCAGACCAGACATTGCAAAATTGTAAATACAGGCCATTCAATTAAAACTGTGTGGGAGCTCCTACAGTCCAGCTAAAACCAAGTTTAATTTCCCTCAAGCATGTTGTGCACCATAATTGGAGGGATCGAGGTCTGCTTATTCCTGTGGCCAGAAAACCCATGGCCAGTTTGTAAATATAGCGTATATGATTTGTCAAGTCAGTGCATGTTTGCATGCATAGCCCCCAGAGAGTTTTATGATTGTATGCATTAATGTACTTATTCACAAATGTAAATGATGATTCACCGAAATTGAACCTTTAAAATTAATGTTCAAGGTCTCGTAGCAGCTGGATGCTGTGCCCTGCAGCATCAGAAACTCCATATCTGCTGTCAGATTTGGAAACCTGTTTTAAAAAATCCTGATGACACCCTCTATTCTAGGAACTATATTCAATTGTTTCTGGAAGGAGAGTGAGGTGGTTTCTTGACAAAGTTTACCAGTATCACAGTATGTATAATCTTAAGTATCCTGAAATTATTTGATTGATGAAGAAAAACAATGTAGCAACTTCAAAAAAGTAGTATAATTACCATCTAAAGACTAATATAGATAGGATAAACTTAGTTTCCATCTTTCCATTGAACATATGTAGTGATTTCTAATAGGGTATGATCTTAAACAACGCAAGATTTTACTTATATTAAAATGTATAAGGTGTTCTTGGCCGTGATGAAGTTGCTATAAAGCTCAGCTGTCTTTGAAGTAGGCCAAAACAGTTTAAGATATAGTTTTACAGCATGATACTCATTCATTATATGTTTTCTAAAACACATTCATCAACTCTTTTAAAGCTCTATCAATTGAATTTTGGGCATAATAGATTACCTTCCAAGGTAATCACACAACCAACACAAGACAATAAGCATTTCACTTTCCCAGCCGGGTTGTTCATGCAACTATATGGAGTTATGGCTGTTATACCATTACTTTTGCATGTACATGGAGTAGAATCCATTTATGCATTCAATTCAAGCCTTTTTCTTGAGTTTTGCAAGGTTTTTAAAAATTATTTAGTTTTGTGTTCATGTGGTCGTGCTTATACATAACTGCTCAATGCCATAATACATGCATTCATGCATGAAGGTAGCTCCTGCATGCACTGTCAGTAATTTATATTGGTAACCAAAGCTCAAAAAATCCTTGTATTTCATACCAAACTGATGTGTGCCTGATAATTCTGAACTGTTTATTTTTTGACCATAATAAATGTTATTTTAACCATATACTGTATCCATTAACTACTGTTACAAAATAGCTCTTTTCAATAATTTACTAACTTATCTGATATATGACTCTAACATAATGATTATAGGTAATAAACAAAATTCATTAAATGTGTTTTTGTGCATTGTTACATTATCACGAGAAAGTTGTCACCGCTCTACATACCAATTTAGTCCGATTATTATGAATATATTGTGCATGGACACACCGTGCAATTATAGTTATATACTGTATACGTATGTAAAATTTAATTGGTGTAAACAATTTTGATTTAAATAGGGTGATTTCTTGGTCATGTACCATTATTACTAAATGAATAAGTGTGAGATATACTGAATATATTGATGGTTTTTCATTGTAATAAGCTGAAACATAACAAGTCAGTTCACAAACTGAATACACTGTGCAAAAATCAACATGGTTTGCTAAATTTTATTTAGGTAATGAGTGCTCTATACAGTAAGCAGCTAAATGTTGATGGATGAATATACGGATAGTGTCTTCTATCATATTATGTAGGTGCAATAATTGCAAAATGCATACGTAACTGGGGTCACAATCTGCAAAAAAATGGAGCAGGAAACTTGCTGTTTATTTTGCATATTGTTTTTTTTTCAAGACATGATCAAGTAACATGATTATAACTGGTGCGTGTTTTGCCAAAATTAATGTAATTAGCACTTTTAGTGCCACATTTATGTCAAAGCTTTTTTTAAAAGGAATTCATGGTGCTCCTAATAGTACAGAAAGTGTTTGATTAAGCTGATTGATATACTTAACACACTGTTTGAAAATGCTTAACTTAAGCCACATATTTTTCTTAATAAAAGCTTTGGCTCTCCTTATAAATAATCAATATATACACACATAAAAGTCCCACGATTGGGCCTGATCATGAGGTGAAGGTGATTTTGCCAGCATGATTAGGAGCATGGTATCAGCATACTATATATTTTTGTATTTGGCTACTGCATGGCTATATAGTCAAATTTTGGCACTTTATATTGTTGCTGCTTTGCTAGCATCAATTATAATAAATTCTAGACTTTGCATGGCTAGAGAAATCGCACAATGCAAGTCACAACTACATTTAATTCTGTAGCCATTCACATATGATTAACTAATGGTTTAGAGTTTTGTGTTTTTGTGTTTTACTGATGCACACAAGCATATTATAGCTAATTACGTACATCAAGAGTTCATAATACTTTAATTAAATGAACTCTATAGCTTGCTTATATGGTGATGGTATTAGCATGACATTGTATGAATCATGTAAAGTATATAGATGTATACTACAGCCAGCATGCACTGTATATATATACGTAACTATCTAAAACCAGGAAGACCATACAGTATGGTTTTTTAGTATAGTATATTTGATTTAGATGTCATGCAATGTCAGTGTCATTACACAAAACTATAAGCTCTACAACAGTAACTACTAGCAAAGCAGTACAGCTATATAAACATCTGTTGTGCCAGTCTGTGAAACGTTAAGCTAGTTTTCCTTGAAAATTATATAGCCAATTAATTAATAACGAATTCACTATTAAAAGTGGTGTTACATTAGCACCAAAGTTGCCTATATTTGGTACTGTACCACAAAAAATTGCAAAAAATTTAAGAGAGTTGGGTACCAATTATAACCAACAAGAACAAGCCAGTGTTGCAGTTGTAGAATTTATACATAAAATGAGTGTAGAACAGTGAAATTGAATTGTCTGAGCCAGTCATGTACATAGAGACAATAGTTTTGATTAACATATAATATGTGACCAGATTTCACAGAACCGATCCAAATCGCACATCAGGCAAAATCAAACTAACACCACCAGTGGATAGCTACACTATCGTACTACAAGTTTTGACCCTCAGCACTACTCAAACTACACGAGGCTGGTTTTTACACACGTCTTTTCTGGGTGGTGTGGAGTGCTCAAATGGCGGTTTCAGGCCTTGTGTAGGACCTGGCTTGGCAAGAGTCAGTGGTTTACTGGTGGACAGCCTTATAATGTTGGCCAGACGTGTTCTCTGCTGATTTTGCTACATATCAGCCACTAAGGAGCCAGCACAGCCCTGTAATCTGGTGTCTGGACTCCAATCGTGGTCTGCCTCCATTTTGAGGTCTTTTGCCCTCCCCGCCACCCCCCAACCTCCACCCCGCCACCCCCCAACCTCCACCCCGCCACCCCCCAACCTCCACCCCGCCACCCCCCAACCTCCACCCCTTTGTGAGCACTCGTGATACTACTTCGCTCGTCCAACTGCTCAGATTTTCTATCTTATTTGGCGGGAAACTGTACAAGCAGCTACAAGTACTGGAAGTGGCTTGAAAGGTAACAGATTGATGCATCTTTTGTGTAAATTTCATACGCGTGCTTGCTATCCTTGGAGAGTTATGCTGGCTTCAATTCTTTAAAACCGTTTATCTCGGAACTTCTAATGTGCGATTTGGATCGTTTTTCCAAAATCCAGTCACATATATGTCAGTCAATGCATTAGGCATTGTACAAGTGGTTAGCCTTTGTGGTATGGTGGCTTTTTCTGAACAACTGGCCACAGGTTCCAATGTATATATATATAGGTCTATATAGCTAGTTCTTGCTAAGATTCAATGAGGTTCTATGAATGCATTCATCATAATCCAAACCACATGCAGTCTGATGCCCATATATGTATGGCATTGATTCATTTACAGTTGAAGGTTATCTGTATCATATTAATGACCACGCAGGTTTCTTATTGAAACCAACGGCTTCATAGATTGATATCAATTGAGTATGAATTCCTTCACACTGTACTGATACTATTACTCCATGTACATATATATCCTGACATTGATGTGCCATATCCTTTTATGTATATGCTTTTGTATTGTACATGTATATCGTACAGCTACATATGGGCATATATGTATTACCTACTGTATGTGTGCCAGACACAGACCAGATCATTAATGAAGCATTACAACAACCTTTTTGAGTCTAAATTATTGCAAATGCACTAAAAATAAAATCGTATATATACAAGTATACCATCCACAAATTACCAACTGTACTTCAGTTGTTCTATGCTAAGCATCTGGTATACTATATAACACTGAAATTAACACAAAATTAATGCTGAATTTATACACAGAAGTCTTTAATGCTATTTACCCACAGAACATGAAGCACATACAGAGAGAATATTATTGCACCAACATAATGGAATACACATGTTTTCAAAGTTGATACAGTGCAGTGAGCTGTTCTACATCACCAAGAATATATAATACACATGTATTATATCGTTAAACGATTTGTATGTGCTAGTACTAGTGTGCTGTTACCTAATTACTGGCAAAGTTCCACTGACTGCTTGCATTTCTAGACTTTTTCTTTTTAGCTACAACCACATAGAAATGCTCCCCACTTCCATTGGACAATGCTTGTAAGAAAATATTGAGATACTCTAGTATTTTTCTCTCTTTTCTAACAGAGCAGTCAACCATTCTAATAGAACAATCATTCTAATAGAACAGTCGCTTTTATAGCTGCATAATTTGTTTGCAAAAACATAGTGAATATTCACAGAGATTCTAAAATATGAGCCCTCCATAAATATAAGTATATAACATTGTATGCTTCAAATTTCATTGTGTAACTTAATTTCATTGGCAAAGTTGGTCCCTCCACTTTTTGGCCTGCTCCACTGCCCCTGTGTGACCAACACTAACCATTTATTTGTTGGTATGTGAGGGTGTTAGTGGTCATGAATTTACAAAAAAAAGTTTACAAACAAGTAAAAGAAGAAAAAAGAATTTTTAAATTAGAGTTGTTACAGGATACCATATCTACTTGGTTAGATGCTACACCTTTACTAGTAGCCACACTTGAGTGGTGACATGATCATAGGGCTTCAACATTGTTTTTGAGCATCGGTCATGGGCAAATTTGAATAGTTGCCACATCAAACTACGGTAATAAATGCCCGCAGTGTTTAACCAAGAGTATAAGGAAAGTTGATAAGAAAATATACTTAATTTGCAAGAAAATTTAGACAATTCACTCATTCAAAAGTCTTGGTACTATTCAGTTTCTCAATTGGTCCACAGCATATGTGAGCAGCAAGCTATCCACATATGGTAGCACACTAAGCACGTGCTCCACCTGGATGCCGTAATGTTTTGACAGCTAGCTAACAGCTAGATATTCAACCCATATTGTATACACATGCGAAGTTTGAGTCAATATACATTACGTAACTACAGTATTTTGTCAGCAATCCAGGCACAGACAAGCTAAAAGTATTAGTTAAAGCAATTGGCACTAGTACTATATGAAAATATAGCACGTAAAAGAATAGGCGAAAGATTAATATAGCACAAGATGAAGACAGATGCTATATATTTTGTCTTGAGATCACTTTTTGAGTGCTGAATTTTGTGTAGCATGAGCAAGGCAATATTTTAACTGGTTTAAAGAACTTTGAGTATTGAGCTATATATAGCACAAGGGGAAGACAGGTGCTATATATTTTGACCACTTATTGAGTGCTGAATTTTGTGTAGCAAGAGCAAGGCAATTGTTTAACTGATTTAAAGAATTTTGAGTATTGAGCTAGAGTTGAACAGGAAATAAAAGTGCGCGAAACTTGACTATAGGCCCAGCCAAATTTTTCAATACAGGTTCCTTACACAGTACTGTTATGAATGTATCTGTACATTAGCCCATTTGTGTGGCTTACTTTAGAGATGTTAACAGAATGTTCCATAGTTTATATATACTCCCAAAGAAATCTGTACAGTCAGGAGTTTTGCGGATACAGAGAATGTACGTGTTAGTATGCCACTTCTTGTATATTCCTTCACTATACTATCTATTTTACTGCTTTCACACACAAATCAGGTGACATCTGTATCTTCTGTTGGGGCAGGCGCTGCCAAACTAGTACAGTGAAGTCTTGAGAGTAGCCAATTTGCATTGATATAATAATATAAATGTTTAGGACCACATACCTCCAATGCAATGATCACTTCCATTTTATTGTTGTTGCTCCCAGATATGCCTCGGAATCTGCACTGACTGTGACTACTATGTCTAATTAGTGGTCCTAGGATAGTTACTAATTTGAAGCATGCCGTTTACCACAACAGAGGTCAATTTTTTAACAAGCTACCTGAGTTGCCATCTGTAAATTTTCCATGAACTTGCTGATCAGAGTCCCATTACATTCCCTTACTGAATGATTACTATAGTGAGTTTATACAGTATAGTCTACATGGCTTGCTCACGGCTTGCTCACGGCTTGCTGCTGCTTGCTTGTTGCTGTACTGCTCACTTACTTAATTACTCCACACTACTGTTGCTTGCTTGCTGCTACTGCTGCTCTTTGCTTGCTGCTGCAGATTTGCTTGCTAGCTTGCTGCTGTTCCTTGTTTGCTGTTACTGTTGCATCCATATTTGATTGCTTACCCTGCAGTGGTGTAGCCAGACATTTATGTTGACCAGGGCTACAGATAAGATTTATGCAGGGTACCCTGTTGTATTGGTATATAGCAATAAGATATTGGACAAAAAGTAGTAGGCACTTTCGCATTTTGCCTTCTAGAGGGTTTGGGGGCATGCCCCCCAGGAAAATTTTGAAATTTTAGATACTCTCAGATGCAATTTGCATCAAAAACAGCTAATTTGAAATAGTATTTTGTATGCAGGAGTTAGTGGATGATTGAGGAAAATTGAGGGCATAAATGTGAAGTTTATGCAACTATATGTAGCAGCTAAAAGGAGCCATTAATTTTCATATGCAACTTAGCAGCAATTGTGTGCAGTGCATTATAACATTTATGCTAGTTTCAAATTATTTTCTGAGTGTATAAATAGCTACAGCATCCAGCCTTAAGCCTAAGCATAATTTTTACAAGCTTAATAATAATAATGCCGCATGTAGTTATTATAGGTATGAAAATTTTTACTTTTGAGCCTGTCAGGTTAAAGATAATCTATGGCTGTACATAGAGTAGACTATATAATTAGAAGCATGGCTTATATGCATGTACAATTTAAATGGAAGTTCAGGAGTAGCTAGCTGCAATGAATTGTTGCAGCTGCCAAGCTATCATGACTGGATGGTAGTCCCTTTAAATTAATTCATTGAGCCCTTGCATTATATCACTGATGCTTATCTTTCTTCTGTTCTGGCAATCAAGAAGGGTAAGTTGGTTGGCAATTCCTGTTTTGACATAATTATTGAACTAGTAACTCACGTGATTATGAACTGTTTATAGATTTGATTGTGGGTGATTTCATGCATGCAAGCTTGTGTATAGCATTGCACCGCGGGATTAGTAAAAGGACTGACTGTGGTAAGTATATAGATAGTTTAGAATATGATTTAGGTGTTTAAGTTAACTCGGTAAGACTATACTTCCTGTAATTTGCTAGGGCTTTATCTTCAGTTACTCGGGCTAATTCTTCAAATACCAGGGCTTAATCCCGGGTTAGCCCAGGTGTGGCTACGCCTCTGTTACCCTGTGTGCTTGCTTGCTGCTGCTGCTGCTGCTGCTGTTTGTTTGCTTGCTTGCTTTCTGCTGCTATAGGTTTCTGCTACTGCTGTTTACGTGTTTGTTTGCTTTCTTCTGTTATTTCCTTGCTTATTGATACTGGTGTTTGTTTGCACATCACTGCTGCTAGCTAGTTGATGTTTGCTTACTGCTAATTTGACTTAGTTGCTTATGGAGCTGCTGCCAGCTTGTTTGCTTGCTTACTGCCACTAAAGCTGTTGTCTGCATACTGCTTCATGCTGTTAACTGTTAGAAGTAAGCAGCAGCCAAAGCAACCTAGCAAAGCAGCAGCTGCAAGCAAACAGCAGCCACAAGCAACCTATCAAGAAATGGGTAGCAACAGCATTGTGCAATAAATACCGTTACTGGTGCTGCTTCAGTTTCTGATACAGCAGCATCAGCAGCAGCAGCAGCAGCAACAACAACAGCAGCAGCAACAACAACAACAACAGCAGTGGCACAAAACTACAGGAAGTATAGATACAAAACAGCAGAAATTGTGCTGCACAAAATTAGACAAACTGATGGCATAACCATGTTAGCTATCCATGCAGATGCCACATATAGTAAGTACCCAGACTGCTTTTTCCCTAGGGTGGGGGAAAAAGAGTCTGGTGTAACTTCAACAGCCACTTTGTTTTGAATCCCCAGATTTTGGGGGTCGTTTTAAGGGTTGCAAACAAGCCCCAAACAAAGCACTGAAAACTTGTGTTTCTGTGTTGCATCTTGTTCGTGCAGAACAAATTGGCTATTGGAGTTACACCAGATCCTTTTCCCCCCACCCAAATACAAAAGGGATCAAAGTGGTCTGGGCATGAGACTAATAAATAAGCCAGCAAACGAATGAAGAATATAATAAATGTGCCTCTCTGGATCTGCTTCGAAACACATTAGACTGCTGACTGCAATACTGTGGTAGCTACATTGCTTATAGTAACAGATACAGGGGCAGATCCAAGGGGGTTCAAAGGGTTCCATGGAATCCCCCTTTTATTATTATTATTATTAACACTTTACAGTGACCAGAGCCTTCAAGTAATATTTACACTTAGCTATATGAGCTGCTACCAAGTTTAAATTCAGTACACAAAAATCAGATTATTAGTCAAATAAGTACTCACTAGTAGTACAAATACTCATTTTACCATTTCTTTACTGCAAAATCACTTGAAACTGCTACCCCAGCATATCATACACAATAGGCGCCTCTAAAATAATTATCTATATGGTTTTGCCGCAGATTCTAAAAACTTCTTTGGTCACCAATGCAATGGTCGGTGCCGATTTACCTCGTCATCGGTGAGGTCAGCAGTGATGGCAGTAGAATTTGGTTTCAATGAGGAACGTTACGTGAAGCTTCTCGCCAACTTGATTGGTGAAACGAAATATCTACAAGACAACCCACCGAAGTTTGTACCAGAAGAAAACAGGTTTGAATCCTATTGAGAAAAAGGTTGTTTGAGTAGTGAGAGCTATAGGGCGGTCAAACACTTACTGGATGCTCTACAGCCGTACACGAAGGAGAAGGGTGGGCTGCTAAAAGTGGATCATGTGACATACGTTGAAGGAAGAGGCAACTTAATGATTGAATATGACAACGTGAGTGCATTGTACGAGGTGTTACTCCAAAGGCAATCTAGTTGCATGCTTAGGCTAAGCTTCCCAATGAAAATAATTGACTTTCATTAAATAAATATTTTACCACTGCCAGACGTTTAACTTGTGCTGACATCAGCAAAACTGGAACTACAAATGTTTTAAGATTGAGAAATCATCACACCATATTTTCACGTATTGCATGATTTGCAATAAAAAGGTGGAATTGTAGATAGCATTACCAACATGATCATTCCATAATGCCACAGAAGGTGTTGATGTGCACGCATAGGTGACTAAAAGGTATTAAAAGTGTGCTAAAATCCATCATTTTCATACAGATAGCAAACAATCATCAATTATTTTCAAACTTGCAGAGTTGACTGAGTGAACATCAGATATGTATTGCATTGCTATGAGGAAGATCTGCTCACCTCTTGTTGTATGGTGAGTGCCAGAGCAGCTCAATTTTTTAGATGTTTATATTTACTATGCATGTTTGTGAGTACAACAGCCCTAGATAACATCAGCTAAAAATAGAAACTTAGGGCCACTCCTTGCATATTACGTACTGTAAATTCAATGCTTGAAAATATGATGTACTCAATTCTCAATAGAATGATTGTGCATAACGTTAATGTTTTGTGGTGATTCGAATATCAGCATAACAAACTAAGCATCTTGCATTTATTTTGTTAAAGTCAATTTTTTCATTGGGGATCCTATCTAGGCCACTTTTCTTTTTGTGTGAGGGTGGGGGAGAAGGTGAGTACATAACTAACCCCAATAGCCTAAATCCATAGACTTAAGGGATTGTTTGTTTGCCATATACTGTAGCCTAGATGTGCAGTAATAACAAGGTGTGCCACATTGCCACTATGTGTATGGTCAGGGTCAGACTACACAACAACCAACAGATACATGGGTGTATGTTTGTCAGGGGATAGCTGCTATAGTATATTTCCATATTCTAGCAGTTAGTAAGTAAATAATAACATACAGTGGCATCACATATTCACCAGCCCAGGGGCGGTGAAGCAGGCCAAAGAGTGAGGGGGCTAACTTTGACAACAAAATTTACCCAATGCAATTTGAAGCATACAACAGATATGTTGTTATTCTAGGGGGTCTGGAGGCTTGCCCCCAGCATAGTTTAGAAGCCCAGAGCACCTATTTTAGCCTGTTTTACTATATTCTAGCTCTGCATATGTACTTACAAATGTAAAGGTGACTGTTTTATTAGAGCAGCTGACTTCTCTATAAGAGTATCTTGATCTTTTCTTGCAAGCATTGTCCAAGTGGGGACGTTTCCACCACCTATGCACCAGCCTGTTCCATGGCACTCTAGCCATTCATGATTATATCAAACCCTAGACCTGAGTAATCCCACATTACCTTGCCATGACCTAATTTCCAAAACTACCTTGCTTGGACTGGGTATATGACTGAAATGGAGAGGACTCCACCTTTTGCTGCAACTTTAATGTAATTCCCCAAATCCAAGCCTCAGCAGTAATAGTTATAGCATGGGGAGAGTAGGCCCTTCCACTACATCCAAGGGATTGGGTACCACAGGAATTGAGAGCCAACTCTCCCTCATTCCAAGCAGGAGGCACTCTGTGATAATGATGATTATGGTGGCAGTGTGAATAGCTGTATGTTGTCAAAAGAAGCAGAATTTTTTAGTTGAAATTTTGCAACATCTCCACTGATTTTGGCCTGAGCCTGCCCTTTGATGTTGAGGCCAGCGTCATGACTACTGCCTTGATAGCCTTTAGTTGTTCTGAGAGGCCGCATTCTTCCAGTACTCCCTGGGGCAGTCACAAGCTTTATGGGGGCACTAAGGCAAAGGTCACATTTTTTGGCCCCAAAGGCTGTCCTATTAATGAGGTGTCACTGTGTTTCTCTGGTTTGTATGTATTCTGTGTAGGGACATGAAAAGGGTACAGTGTCATTCGTTGGTAGTCATCTTGATGTTGTACCTGCTAACCCTGATACTTGGGAACATGACCCATTTAAACTGAAAATTGAAGGGGACAAGTTGTATGGACGAGGAACTACTGATTGTCTGGGTCATGTTGCCATGGTGACTGAACTGTTTATCCAGTTGGCTGAGAAGAAACCAAAACTGAAGCGTAAAATAGTGGCTGTATTTATTGCAGCATGAGTTGTTCATGTGTTAAGTAAGTATGCAAGTAGTACAATACCACTCAGAATATCTGGAGGTCTGTGTTGCTATAGCTCTATATTGGTCTTTTCCAAATTTTATTTGTCAAGAATTACATTCAGCATTCATCTAAAATTAAATGGCTAAAAATTGACCAATCAAGACTCACAGTAGTGAGTTGCGAGGCCAAGAAAGTATGCCTCAAATAAATAAGAACATACCACTATTTCATGTAGCAATGGTTTTACAATCCTCACTGCAATTTCTCGTGAGGTTTATCATTTTCAACACCTCAGCTCATGGATATAAAACAAGTTTTCAACTCAATATCAGACACAAACAATACTTATATATATATATCCATACTAAATCACTCATCTGTGAATCAGTGCCTAGGAAGCAGGGCGATTCTTCTTTGTTATGGGCAACCATCATTTTCTTGATCTCTGAATTTGGATTATAAAGCCATATGATTATGCTCTCTATTTCTTACTCCCTCCTATTGCTATCAACATATTACTGCGATAATAGTTTATTTACATTGAAAAATACTAGCATAAGTAGTACCAGGCATTTTGATGGATTTTCCGTGAAGTTAGTGATTCAAAATCCATCCACAAACAAATACTTTCAATGAAACCACCTGGACATAATTGGCATCATCATATGAGTGTTTCAATAAAATTTGGCAATTGTACAGAATTCTTCCATACATGTGCAAATTTATTTAGATACTAAGAAAAGGCAGCTGACTAGTGTACCAGATTTGTACTGTCAACTGTGAAGTTTTTTAGAGCATACATATATGGGTGGTGGAAAGGGAGGTTTATTGGTCAATGCTTGTGCAACAGATCAAATACTCTAATAGAGCAGTCAACTACTCTATCCACATGCTTTTGTAAGTTGCAACAATGGTTACACAATGAAAATAGTCTACAATACGTATATATATATTTCAGAGCTTATAATAAATTTTGGGTTATTCCCCTAGACTCCCAAGAATATGACATTTATATCTCTACTGTGTTCTCTTGACCCTACAGTGAGGAGAGCACAAAGATACCTGGTGTTGGGATTGATATGTTATTGAAGCATGGAAAGTTGGACCATTTAAAGGATGGACCAGTTTATTGGGTGGATACTGCTGACATTCATCCTTGTATAGGTACTGCTTCTGCTGTCATGTGGACACTGAAGTGTCATGGAAGATTATTCCATTCTGGACTGCCTCATAAGGTGAAGTGTGTGTGTGTGTATAGTAGTAGTAGTAGTAGTAGCAGCAGTAGTGTGTGTGTGTGTGTGTGTGTGTGTGTGTGTGTGTGTGTGTGTGTGTGTGTGTGTGTGTGTGTGTGTGTGTGTGTGTGTGTGTGTGTGTGTGTGTGTGTGTGTGTGTGTGTGTGTGTGTGTGTGTGTGTGTGTGTGTGTGTGTGTGTGTGTGTGTGTGTGTGTGTGTGTGTGTGTGTGTGTGTGTGTGTGTTAAACGTGAGTACATGAGATTGAGCACAAGTTTGTGTTCATGTCTTATATGAGAGAATCTCAGCAACTCTACTGTGGTATAGCAACTACCATCAAGGGTTCATAATATTATGAACTGTCACTATGTACGTATATGAAGGTTACATACATGTATGGTGGACTTCTTAGGGTGTGAACAGTTTGGAGCTAGCCATGGATGCAGTAACTTACATACAGAAGAGATTCTATCAGGATTATCCACCACACTCTTCCGAGAAGGACTACTTGTTTGCTGACCCCTCTACCATGAAGCCAACTCAGATAAAAGTAAGCAGTTACAAATATGCCTTAACAGATGTATGTAGCAATACTGTGGTTGTATCACAATACCACTGTGCATTCTCACACATTAATATTTTTACTGTGCAATCACAGAAATATGAAGGTGTGGTTTTACCATCTAGGCAGAAATTGTCAATGTGTGAATTTGTAAGTAATCACAGCTTGAAGTGATGACAGTTTTTGAACAACATGGGTTCATACCATAAACCAGGTTTATAGTGAGATGTTAATTTTAGCATTTGAGGCCATTCGCTAAAATTAAATTTGTGAATATTTTGGCACTGTGAGAAAAAGCATTATTGCATGATTTGCAAAGGTTGCATGCCGTATCACTGAACACTCTGGAAAGATACATTTGCTCTACCAAAGCTGTGTCCTGGTAATGTGAGTCAAAGGCAGGAGCAATCTAACCATGAGCACTGCAAGCTTTACACGATGGACTAGACTAGCTCCAACCGATATTTAGCCTACTAGTAGAGCTGCTTAGCGAAATATTGTGCACTTTGTGCAGAAAGTATGAAACTTTGCACATAGTACCTACCAACCATGAAGTGTATTTTGAGATATGGAGCCATCACAGATTTGACCTTTGGTGTCCTCTACAGTTCATTTTATGCTCACAAATAGTGACCTTTGTCTATATATCATCCATACAACACTCAAGTTGTTCAAATTAGGTGCCAAATTGAAGATCTCTATCCAAGAAACAAGTTGATACTTGTTTCAAGTTCATAGCATATTCCATTTCAAAGTCATGGTAATTTTTACCAGCAGCAAATTCATGTAAAGTCAATCCCCCATGCAATTACACCCTTAATCTACATTCTTTGTTTGCCATTCAATTATTTATTTTTTAATCTAACCATGAGCACTGCAAGTTACATATACAACCAAAACATGGAGAGATATCCAGGAGTGAGGCTTAGGGGTTATGTACAATACCCCTGTGAGATAAATCAACAAACGTCATAATTTATGTAGTTTTGTCATCAGATTAAACTCAAATTTTAGGTTGTTTATGGCTATTGTTTACTTCTGTATATATAATCCACACAAAAACAGCCAAGCTGTGAAAAAAGGTGCGGCCTTAAAAAGCCTGGGTGAAAAAAAATTGTGAAATCAAAGGTGGCGGCCAACAAATGGTTGCAATGATGTTAACACTTATAAATTTTAAATTTTAATAATGGCTGTAATTTATTAGTATTAACATCATTGCAGCCATTTTTTGGCCGCTACCTTTGATTTCACAACTTTTTTCACCCAGGCTTTTTAAGGCTGCACCTTTTTTCACAGCTTGTGTGGATATCACTTCTTTTTGTAATTGCAAGTTCCAAAGCCCATAGTTGACCTTGATAATTCATTTTAACTTTTTTCCCTTTTCTACAGGAATCATCGAAGACTGCATGGCTGAAATAAGATGAATTTTGAAGGTGCCAATGGTGGCTGGGCAGATCTGACTCAAACTAGGAATGGGAGATGCCCTACACTGAGGAAGCTTCCGCTGCAGAAATGGTTAATTATACCATTCAAGCACTTTGGAGCTATGGATGCATGTTATTTAGATTTTTTATTATTCCCAGGGTTACCAGCACCTCTTGCCACCACCCTGACATCACAGAACTATATGAAACTACTCCTTCTGAAGAGAGACAAGGAGAGCAAGTCTTCTGTAAAATACAGCACTGAGCAGCATGACCCATACCACCCCTTAATGTTGAAAATACAAGTGGAGTAAAATAACCCATCTCAATTTCATTGTTCATACTTCCGTTGCTTCTCACGTTCCAGCAAAATGTTGATGAACTATGGTGAGGATATTTGGGTACCACGATATGAAGGTGCAATAGCCTTAACTTTGACATTAAAGAACGCCTTCAGATGTTTGCTTACCTCCCCAGAATCCTGAAGCATAAACGTCTAAACAAGTTCCATCCCCATTATTAGCTGTTGCATATCAAAGGCCGGGTCTCCCCTGTAAAGGATGCATGAAAATGGCATTTTCTGGTTCCATAAACGAGTATGTCGCCCGCCCACACTGGCTATACTTGGCCGCACGACACGGCGCTTTCATAATTTTTGTAGAATGTTCTAGAACAATCTAGATTATCCATTGGTAGATCTATGAAAGATCTATGAAATTATGAACTTGATTATTGAGTAGATTTTACCTAGAATTTTCCTTTATATAGTAGAAGTAAAGTGAGGTGATCAACTGTGATAGCAGTGGCTCAGTGGTTAAGGATTTGGGTGTCCAGTATGGAGGTCTCTGGTTTGAACGCTAGTAAGTAACTTTTTATTTGACATTTTTAATTTTTACCTGTTGTGACTGTTCTATTAGAGTATTTCGACCCCGCGACTTACAGTTGTTTGGTTTTTGCCTTGTAACTCTGTAGCTGTCAATGCGATTACTTTTAAACCACAAAGGGTTTGAGCTATGATGGTTAACCTACGTGCATACCGATTTTAAAGTTATTCCCATAAGTGGTTTATCCTGTAGGCATGACAACAAGTTGTCCTTTTTTAACGTAAATGAAAGTCCATAGCTCTATGAATATTAATCAGATTTGCACCAAACTTGGTACATGATTGTGCCGCAATACGTTCTTAAAGTGCACCAAAGCTCAAGACAATTGAGTTACACATTTGCGTTTTATAATGGTTTTTGTAAAGTGTGCGAAAAGAAAAATCTAGCCCCCCGAGCCCCCTAAACAAAGAAAAAAAAAATGAAGAAATTAAGCCGAATTTTGAAGGCTTATATTTCACGATTGCGTTAAGCAATCTTGCTGAAATTTGGTATGTGGGGTCCTGAAGGTGGAGGGCGTTTGCAGTATAAAAATAGTACCAATTCAAGAAGGGAGCATGGAGCTACATATGCGTGAAAACCGCATTTTGTTTCTTCCTGTAAATATACTCACGGTGTGGTGCGCTGGCTTTCTTGGCTGCACGACACACTACCGTGTGTCTTGATAATAATATTTTAATATGTAAAGCTCTAAGGTTATGCATGCTACTATCAGTCACGTTTTCTGAAAGCCTTAAAAGCCTTATACGTATCTAACATACCATATTAATAGCTAATTTTGTGAACTGACTATAGGGAGATTATGATCCTGAACTATACCTACATCTTCTATCCCTTAAATATATATTTGCCTTTAGAGAGACACACACCCAAGATGTGGTGGAGTCTGAGGGCATAACCAACTAGACAATTTGTGTTTAACAATTTGGTTCTATATAGCAAAATGTGTTCCATGTTTGCAAGTATATAACTAAAAAGCTAATGACTTCAAAAAGCCTTTTTCCAAAGCTTTACAGCAATAAAAATTTAACATACAGATTTTAGAAACAGTACTATCAGTCAGACCTTCATCTAGGAAATGACTAAAAGGGAGACACAATGACAGTAATGGGGGACGATGGTATAAAGATCTTTGTGTTCATAGCTAGTTTGTACACATGGCATCTAAAGGGGAATGCCATGCACCCAGGATGTTTTAGTCTCCCTCAGGTGCATACTCAGCTACAACTTCTCAAGTACCTGAGAATGACCTACAGTACCTGAGATTGACGAGAAGCAATCTCATGCTTGCATTCTCAGGTACAGTTCTGGGCTGTTGTACCAGGCAAAATACACATGTCATGTATTTCATTCAGTATTACAGTTGTTGTTGATGTATTCACTGAGATTTTGATTTATAGATTAAGGAGTTTATTTGTCAAAGAGGGTAAAACGGGGGTAAAAAAGCATACCCCTCTCCCCCCCGACAAATGAACTATTACAGAAGCCCCATTGTAGTTAAAACCATTGATAGAGCAACATACGTATAATTATGAACTTATATTTAACTACCACAAGAGAGGAGGATACATGCCCCACCCCTGGATATCTCTCCACTTTTCAGTTGTATATGCAACCTGCAGTGCTCATGATTAGCTAAAAAATAAAAATTGAGTGGCAAACAAGAATGTTGATGAAGAGTGTAATTGCATGGGCGGTTGGATTTATATGAATTTGCTGCTGGTAAAAATTACCATAACTTTGAAATTAAATAAGCTATGAGCTTGCAACAAGTATCAACTTGTTTCTTGGATAAAGGTCTTCAATTTGGCACCTAGTTCGAGCAAATTGAGTGTTGTATGGGTGATATATAGACAAAGGTCACTATTTTTGAGCAAAAATAAACTGTAGAGGATACCAAAGGTCAAATCTGTGATGGCTCCACTTCTCAAAATACACTTCATAGTAGGTAGATACTATGTACCAAGTTTCATACTTTCTGTATAAAGTGCACAATTTGCTCATTTTTGCTAGCTAAGCCGCTCTACTATATCGGCAAGGATCCATTTCTCTCTTTAAAAGGTACTGAATATTTGTAATGGTAAGGTTTTGTCTATTAGACTATCTTTTAGTTTCCAATATGGACAGTGACTATATACAAGTACACAAAAAAATTGGAATTTTCAACTAGAGTAGGGACCATAGCACATCGATAAAAAGTACTGAAACAAGATGGAGTAGTTGCATCATATTATATCACAGTAAAACAATAAGAAGTGTTATATCCCTACTGTGCTCAAGATACCATAACAGAAATGCACAGTAGGGACATAACACTTCTTATTGTGATTTAATATCATGCAACAACTCCAGCTTGTTTCAGTACTTTTTTTGATGTGCTATGGTCCCTACTTTAGTTGAAAATTCAAAATTTTTTTGTGTACTTGTTTGTTAACTTTTTTTTGTAATATATTATTATGACTGGTGAGCCCACGCATACCACGAAAGAAATGGCGCCTTGCACCCCAGCTTTATCAATTATTGTCTGAAAAGTGAAGTATCCATTACGCTTCGTTGTCAGCTATGTTAGACCCATTACACAGCATTACGAATCAAGAAAAGTACCCCTGCAATCCATGCGTACAGCATCAAAAGAAAGAAATGGGTGCCCCAGTTACATCAATTATCATCTGAAAAGTGAAGTATCCATTACGCTTCATTGTTAGCTATGCTCAACCCATTACACAGTAGTACGAATCAAGAACTGTTCGAAAAGCACCTCTGCAATCAAAGTAGCCACTATGAAAAATACGGATGATTTCTGTTACGAAGGGAAACCATCATGTGCTACCACCAAATTGACACTTTTAGCTGTCAGCAAAGATGAATGAGACACAAAGGAGGACACTGGTAAGTCCATGAAGAATACATTGTATGTACTGCGGTATGTCAAAAGACACCTCTCAGGCCAAAGTGACGTCGAACAGTGAAAAAATAAAGCCCATAGCCTTAGCCGATATCAAGTTACACTTGTCTGAAGGCATCAGTCAGTTACTTACTCAGTCAGTTACTTACTCAGTCAGTCAGTAGAAAATTCCATTAAATTTTTATTTAATTTTAATTTTATAGCAACCTGTGAAAGCATTTCGGGTCGATCTGAAGGCTTGTTCGGGCTAAGTTTTGCCTGACCAATACTGCCTCATCATCGTCTGGGAAAAGTGAGGCTGGTTTTTGGGTGATTTTTTCATGGGCCACACCTACTCCTTTGTGGTCCCTACTATACAACAGTACTGTCATACTGTATGATAGTAGTAGAGTAGAGAATTATTCTGCTAGCTGTTAGAATACGTATCTTGGTCTAAACATTTTCTTCTTCATCTTTCGCATACTTATAAAAGCTACCATAGAATGTAAACATATTATCCAATTGCTTTGAAATGGTTTAAAGGATAATTTTATTGGTACAAAGTTTTGGTTGAATCCAATAAACAGGATTGTAAAAAATAACATCAATATATTGTCACACCTACAGGGTAAACTGCTTGTGTCATTATGGGAAGAAGCTAAAAATCAGTACATGCATAGGTTAACTATATATCAAACCTTTTTGGCTTGGAAGAAATCGTGGTAAAGACCATGAAGATACAGTGCAAAAACCAACAATGCGTAACAGTTGCACAATCAAGTTTTGCTAATTAAAAGTGACACAACTACCAGACAAACTGCTTAGGGGAATGAACTGAAAAACAGTGTGTAGATGGATTGATTATGTTAGAAAGGCCTTTACATGGTTTAGAAGAATAGGACTGGGATATATTGTGAAAACCAACCATGTGTATCAGGGAGTTCAGTTTAAAACAAGTCTCTCTGTAGAGAGTTCAGCTACAAACAAACTATCCTGTAGGGAGTTCTGAATCAGCTACAAGCAAGTCACCCTGTAGAGGGGTCAGTTATAATTTACTTATAAGCAAGTTGCTCTGTAGAGAATTCATCAGCTGCATTGCAAGTCACCCTGCAAAGAGTTCGGCTCCATTACAAGTTACCTTGTAGAGAGAGTTCAGCTACATAACAAGTCTTTCTGTGGAGAGTTCAGCTACATTACAAATTACCCTGTAGAGAGCACCCTGTAGAAATTTCAGCTACATTACTAGTCACTCCATTGAGAATTCAGAAGTCACCCTGTAGAAAGTTTAGTTATGTTACAAACAAGTCACCCTATGTGAATGGTTGTGAAATCAAAGGTGGCAACCAAACAATAGCTGTAATGATATAAATTCCCATCCATTTTAATGATGAGTCTGATCATCAAAAATTGATTGGCATTAACATCATTGCAACCATTTCTTGGCCACCATCTTAAAACTGGTTTTATCGAGGGCCACGCATTTTACATGCAGCTTGGCTGTTTTGGTACAGGTCGTATATTGTCCCAACATTGCTTCAAAATATTGGAATAATTCTCATTTCTTCTTACCCCATTGTTATGCTCAAAAGTATTCCCGGACCCCTAGCATTTTAACTGTATAGCTACTGTACCTTTAATACTTCAAGACATGCTCCATCACTGTAGGCAGCTGAAGGTAGAGTAAACCAGATCCCACCTTGGACTGAGGTACAAGGTGATATCAGACTGACTCCATTTTATAACATCACTGAGTGTTTGAAGAAGTTGGAGGGATATGTTGCTGAACTGAATAAAAGTGAGTTATTCCCATCCACATATACTGCTTTGACAAATCAGATCAAAAGGAAAACACAACATAATTATAGTCCTGATTGCAAATACCTTAATTTTGATGCTGAGGCAGTACAAAGCATTTATTCCCTTTGATTCTATATATATTGAGCTGCTTGGCTGTTTTGGTATAGGTTGTACAATACTGGAATAAACTATTCATAACTATTCACCATTTAGCTGCATGATAGTACCAAGAGTTCATAATACAATGAACTCTTGATAATACTATACAAGCAGTTGGTAACACATAGCTAGTCACATACAAATTATTATATTTGAAAAAAGACAAGTAAAAAGAAAGCCGTAAAACCAACTACATATGTAGGCCAGCTTTGGGGCTTGCAGTTACAAATACAGCCAAGCAGTAAATTTAGGGTGTGGTCCCAAAAAAGCCAAAGCACAAAAAGTTGTGAAATCAAAAGTAGAGGCCAAGAAATGGCTGTACTGATAACATAAACAGTGATTATACAAACAATTTCTTGGTATACCACTTTTGATTTCACATCTTTCACCCTGGGGTTGGACTTTTGTTTCACATCTTGGCTATTTTATATATACCCAATCAACATTGCCAAGGTGCCATGAGGTGGCTGGTTTCTGTTGATATTCTTGGGTAGGAAAACAAAACCATTATTATGATCCCTACTACACAGTACTGCTGCACTGCACGATTCAATGGTACAAAAAAATTTTTTAATGTATGAATTGTGCTATTATGTTATATCAAAACACGAGTCAAACAATGGAGACTGAGGGATAAAGCAACAAAACCCTCCCTTGAGCTTCTAATGCTGTCTTGCAGTACTACGTAAACATACAGTGGACCTCCAAATAAAGGACACTCGGACACCAGCATTGAAACCGGGTCGGGTCAACCGGGTTACATTTTGTCTGGGTCATCCGGGTCTGACCCGGTTTACAGATTATCTGGGTCTGACCCAGATTGGATCACGTGAGAAACGAACTCATTAGTTTGACGACATGGAAACTTATTGATGCTAGTTGCACTACTCTTTCGTGAGCCACATCCACTTATCGCATTGCAAGCATATGTTTAGCCACACCCATTTATTAGTAGCTGCAGTCTGTAGCTCAAAACTGTGTCCATTGCTGTCTGCAAGGTTACGTGGAGCCATGTCCACTAATCGATTGTTGTTGTACGAGTTGTATATAGTCTAGTCGGGTCAAGCCTAGTCTTGCAGCAGGATAAGTACTTTGTGAGCCACACCCACTTAATATATCGGAAAAGTGTAATACTAGGTACACACAAAGCCACACCCAATTGCTGTCTAGCTACATGGAACCAAACCCACTGACCGATTTTAAATTATAAACTTACCTGTTTAGTTATCACATAACTACTTGTTTACTCAATATGTTAATCGAACGTTAAAAACGTAGTCTCGCTCGCTCGAGACTAGCCAAAACATAGCTCTTAGCGAACACCTTGGCTTTAATTAATCCGGGTCATCTGGGTCAGCAGTAGTGACCCGGTTTCAATGCTGTCGGACACTGTACATGTTAACCTCAGTCCCTACAGACCTCTATCAATCTAATAATTTTACTTCCACAAAAGGCTCAAAATCAGTCATTGCCAAAGTGTCTGTTGTAGGGGAAGAACCATCATACTATTTATGAAATCAACTTGAAGCAACTACAGAAAAATAATAACTTGGACACATACTACCACAGATGGGGCAGCATTACCCCACAAGTGAGTGCAGCAAGAAAAAACCTATATACAACAATTAAATATAAAATAATAAACATAATACAGTTGACATTAAAGCATCCTCTGACCATTCTGGGCAGTTTCTTGCTAAGAATATTCTCGTTGAAAACTAAGTCAAATATTTACCTACCATTTGATTTGGTAAGTTCTTTAGCCTATACAGTTTTTAAGGACATTAGTGATGAGGTCTAATACACTCAATTCAATTATGTCTCAGTAAAACAGGCAACTCCCATACACCGCAACTCTGATATAATCTCTTGATAATCTATTTCCTGATTGTCTATTTTGTCCTGTTTATGATCCTAGATGTCCAAGGGACAAACCAGCTCCAACATAGAGTAGCCACTGAATTGTTTTCCTTGTTGTACTCAAACATCAATGTTAAAGATTGTCCACAGCTGACCAGCATGGCGAATTGTTATGATATTCGCTTGAAGAGAGCAGATCAGATTCCATACTGATAAGTAATGTGATTTACTTGCACCATGTTGGATCATAGATGA
Source organism: Dysidea avara (assembly GCF_963678975.1). Classification (NCBI taxonomy): domain Eukaryota; kingdom Metazoa; phylum Porifera; class Demospongiae; order Dictyoceratida; family Dysideidae; genus Dysidea; species Dysidea avara. The sequence goes on along the minus strand of NC_089274.1, from coordinate 6,945,407 downwards.
TACATAATTCATACTAAATGTCATGTTGTAGGCTACAATGTACTAATAATTTTACAGATATTAGTGTACTGGTATCTGGCGATCGTGGTCCATGCAGCAAGTATGACATCAGTATTGCAGATGGTGACTTTAAAGGAGAACTAGAAATTATCTGGGATGGAGAACCATTTAAAGTTAGAGGGAGTATCTTTTTATATAGATGCACATGTGCCATGTTGTGCCAGTGAATTTATGCATTCTCTCTATATATAGTGCCTATATTAAGATTATGCCTTATTTCTCCTGTACATGCATTTTGTGTAGATGTATATAAAACATTTTTTGTGAGATTTTATCTATAGCTGTGAACTTTTCTAGACATGCAACTGTATGTGTACCTTCACAGACAATTTCATATTGTGCTACTTGAGGGACCCAGTTAAGTTAATGCAATCCCTTACTAAATTTCCTTTAGATAATAAGTTTTGTCTTGCAATAGTACATCAATTTTTTTTTGGCTTATGAGTATGTACTGACAAACATACATAAGTACACACACGTTTTTTGAAAGCAGTAATCCCTAATCCGTATTCAAATATTTTGTGTTATACAATTGGTCTATGTGTTGCACTCATGCATGTATATGATTATACTGCTTGCACATTTGTTCACAAAATTATGCATTTGTGTATATGCAATTACATCTTGTATTGTAGGGAGTTGCCTGTCAACTAGATAGTGTTGGACACACATCATTGAGGGAGGCCACTCAGTCAGTGATTGGAGAGTGTAGACCTTACTCTATTACTGGTAGTCTACCTCTGGTTGGGGAAATGCAAGAAGCTGGATTTGATATACAGGTTGGTGTCAGGGCTATAATTACCAATTTGTGCACTAAATTTGTAAACATGCTATCTTTAAGTAGTACAAATTCAAAGTGCTTGGCTAGAATAATACCTTCAATATTTAATTCCTGGGTATTACTGTCACTGCCACTATATTACAACAGCACTGATAATTAAGGCATGCATGTCATCCACTTCACAAAGCTGTATAGTGTGCAATGAGATGATTTTACCCAATGAAGTTATGTGCAATATTATTAATGTAACAGTTCTATCATGTTTGTAAGCTGAGCATCTACACAACAGTGAACGACTGTTCAATTAGAGTGTTTTGGAAAATATTGTGTTGGAATTGTGTTGTACTTATTGCATTGTTAGGACCACATCATAAATATGGACACACCTTGATAATCATGATGGTAATCAGGGCACCTCTATAACAAGGACACTTCACATCATGCTCCTGAAGTATCCGGGGTTTCACTGTGTATTTGGTCAAATGATGTTATCGTTTCCTTTGTAGATATGTGGTTATGGACACAGTTCTGTTGCCCATAATGACAATGAATACTGCTCACTGTCTAACATGAAGATTGGTCTGAAGATTTTCACTCACATCTTGAACAGATTCAACCAATAGTTGAAATAGAATTGTTAGATATTAAATTTTAAAAAAATTGTTCAAATCTTTTATGTATATAGAGATTTGAAAGTTATATCATGACATGGTATATGCATCCTGTGCTAATTTCTGTTTCAACATTTATTGAAATTGTATCAACAGAATGTGTCACCTTGTAGTAGTATACTGTGTAGTGGTCAGTGATGATGATGACACAGTGATGGAATATGTTAATCAACATGTTAGGACAGCAGTTCAAAAAGGAAGAGCTTTAGAACATTTCTCTGTTAAAGCTATCCCAGTATAGCGGTAGGCAATTTTTTTTTACCCAATGCAGTGATGTAAATATAGCTACTACAGTATAAAAATTGGTTCCATAGATAGCAACGTGCCCTCTGCTATCTAAGGGTTGGTTAGGGTTTGGGTCTGGCCGTCTTTTAATAGCTAAAGGATACACCACTTGTGTTTTAGCTAAACTGTCAAATTCAGGCCTAGGTGCTGAGAGAGTGTAGTGGCCACTAGCTAGCTAACGGTTGGCACTACAACATTGTTAACTAGACTTGAGCTTTTGATGTTGAGAATTGAACATGTACATAGTAGTCTACCATGACAGTGACATAGCTACTGAACTAATGATGATGGTGCACTGTAATTAATTTGACCCCCTTACTTTAAGACATAATGTATAGCTAATATTAATATTATTGCTGCTGCACAAACTTTTTGAGGGAGTGATGAAGCATGTCTCCATAAACATGGTACTGGTGATCTGCACTGCTACTGGTATACTACTGTGCGTTCTATTAGAATGCCGGATTGCCTATCTATTTAATGCACATCAATCCCGCCAAACGTTTGATTGCCGTTTAGTTAAATTACACAGAAAGATATGTCAGACACTCACAGCAGGAGAGTGGTGTATGATGTTGCTGTGATTGGTGCTGGAGTGATTGGCAGTGCGGCAGCTTACCACATTATCAAGAAAGGAGTCAAAGTTGTCCTGATTGAGCAGGTATTGCTAGCTGTAATTCGGTAACTGCAAATAGGTATATTAAGTGAGCTAGGCTTACATAATTATCAGTACTAGTATTAATACCCTCACTGGGTTTAGCTGTACGTATAGTTGTTAAAAAGGGTGGGGCCTCACTATTAAAGTGACTGGTTACAACTGGGCGTACCAACACTGCACTAGCTACATGACATGAACTGGAAATTCTTTATAGACTTCAGCCTGGATTATTCTAGAGGCCAAATCAGGCATATCGCGTAGTAGTTTTGTCTTTGGACGGCACTCATAAAGGCAGGCTTCTACCTGATACTTCTATAGATTAACATTTTCAATTTCCAGCATGGCCATCATTATTATTTTATCCCTTGCCGGTTTCCCATTACCACCTGAAATCAAATTTTAGGTAGCTGCACCAAATTTGGTTATTTGATTATAGATCACATGAATGCACTATTTCTTGATAGAGGGAGGCACAGAATGACTGAGTAATAAAGTTTATAAATGTATTAGCTGTGTATATAACATAGCAGAGGGGTAAAGGGTTGGAGTCCTTCCACTCTTGTTCAGGGAGCACCTTTCAAGATCGAAATACTCTAATAGAGCAGTCATGTACTCAAATAGTAAGAGTCAAGTGGATAATTAATTATAATCAATAATCACATCCCACCCGCATCAGTTCTTGTTACACTAGGTGATGGGAAACAAGCAATATAATAATGATGGCCTAATGTTGTAAGTAGCTACATTTGTGGAACTATAATGAAATCATTTTCTTCCAGTGTTGGGCAAGTTACTTTGTAAAAGTAACTAGTTACATATTACATATTACTTGCAACTGAACTATTTAGTTACAGTTACATATTACCCATAAAATAAAGTAACTGTAATAATATTACATATTATATTACTTTGTGTCCACAGCCTTAGGCTGTTACATGTGAAACTACCACCTTATCACGTGACATGATTGCGTTGTTGGACAATGTGCAAATCGTAAGAAGCTAGTGAATAAGCTTCGTTCAGTAGGCCTCGTTACTTCGTTGTGGTTAGGCATTACTCAGAGGATTACTAACGAGATTAGTAATTTCGTTACTTGTAGTAATAATATTACGTAATATTAGACTCGTTACAGTAACTATATTACTTATGTAACGCGTTACATTTGTAAGTAAAGTAACTTGCGTTATATTACCTGTTTTCATAGCGTATTTCGTTATATTACTTTGTTAGCACAAAAGTAATAATATTACTTAACGCGTTACATAAGTAACGCGTTACTCCCAACACTGAGTACATCAAAATCTTCCATCAAGAAATGTCTAGACAATGCTCCTTTGCCAGATTATTGGCTTCTAGAAAAAAATTTCTAGCAAGAGATTGTAAGGAGTGGAACACTAATTAGGTTAAGTACTTATTATTGTATCTTATAATTTTGTTTTTGTATTTTTTCCTTTCCTTGTGATGTCCACATTGCTTCCATTCGTGGTCCTATTTGTGCTTACAGTTTTGTTGTTCTTGTTTTGTTGTACATATTCATGATGGTTTTTCTGTGTGTGTGTGCTGCAAAAAATTATTATTAAACTATTCAAAGCAGGATGAACAAAATTTAATAAATTAAGCAGATTCTTGATTGCAGAAAGCTGTTATTGGCCCAGCACTGTTATCTCAATTGTCTCATAGTAATTAGCGATGTTAAGGCAGTCAAATTCAGCCAGCAACTCAACTTTATTCTGTTTCCTGTCTCGGGCAGCCTGAATATGCTAAGCAGAGTCAAGAGGGAAAGTTAACTCCAGCAGGGAGATATGGGTTCTAGGAATAGTATATCACAATGTCTGGACGGTAAGAAGTTATTAGCAGATCAGTTGGAATGCCAGTTGTTTTTGGGGCATTATCAGCATACACTTTGACAAATGGAGTATCAGCAAAGACTTCACCAAGTGTAGAGGCCAGAATGGAAAGAACTTGATTGTGCCTGTATTGTAAGTATATCATTGCTGGTTTAAAGCAGTAGGGCAGCTGCTTAAAAGTTAAAACACGGGCTGTCGTTGGACGGTTTGAGTCACAACTATTCCAAGTATTGTGCTGTGTAAGTATAAGTCACAACAAACTGGCTAATAGTTATGTGCTAACTTCACTGTTTGTTGGACATGGTTCTGAGGGATACAGGTTTGTTTTAGGGAACCACATATAAACACTTTACCTAAGGATGAACATTTTGTTGGCAATTTTGTATGTACTATATAAGATATGCCTGTATATACATGTGGTAAATGGCAGTAGTGATACATTTGAAAATGTGCAGTTGTTTTGTCAAGCCATTTAGCACACATCTATATATATAAAGCTGTCTGTCTGTCTGTCTGTCTGTCTGTCTGTCTGACGGTCACGCTGCTTACTCACCAGACTTGGCGCGAATCGACATAGTCTGTGCTGATAATGAAGCGCTCATCATCCGCCTACTCTAAGATTGTTATCACGAGTTCATGCGTGCTTCCGTTCGGTCTCTACAGCGCGTAGAAGGCCAAGGTGTAGAGAAAACTTGAGCAACATTCCTTTGAAAACCACAGCACATACTGTTCAAGTGGTAGAACGCCTGACTAGCGTGTAAGAGGTCGTGGGTTCAAATCCACGTGTTGACAGATTTTTTTCTTTCTACTCAGTACATTTTTGTGAACACCTTTTTAAAACACGACTTTTAGCTCATCATATCTTGGCATGCAAAGCACGTATCGAGGCGGGACTTTAGCGAAATTAAACGCCCATCATCTGGCAACTCGAGTGTTGTTGTAGCAAATCAATACGTGCTTTTGTTCGCTCTTTATAGGGCGATGAAGGCACTGGTGTAGGGAAGGATCACTGAAAAGTTGAGCTACATTCCTGTCAAAACCACTGATAAACAACTGTGGCGATTTGTGCACCTCCCTTAACCCCAAGTTATTATAACCAGCCAGGGTTCAATCCCCGCCTAGGTCATAACTTTTTTTTTCACTTATGGGACCTTTTTGATGCACCTTTTTGCTCTATCTGTTCCATGCAAGTCTTCATCTACAAACTCTTATGATCAGTTTTTCAGCACTGGCACTGAATTACCTCACATAATAGGGACTCTTATAGCACTTTTGGGACAGGGCAGACAAATTGCCAACATATTTGTCCATCTGTGTGTTGGTCCAGTGTGTTGTATTAGAGTAGGTAAAAGCTTCTTTCACCAGTATCCAGAATATCTACATCTTTGTTTTAAGCACATAGGTGTGCACTGACATGAAAAACTGTTTGTTCAGACTTACCTCAATACTGCTGTAGTAATAGGCAGCTTGCATTATTGAACAAATACTACTGTGCATCTGAAAAATGATAATACTGGAACCATGCAGATCCATAGTTTACACCGAGGAACTGCATCTGACCTGGCACAACTGTTTCACTATCCTGCTTACATGCTTTCACTCTAAAGATTCATACATTACCTTATTGGTCAATTACACTGCAGGTGTTTCAAAACTGGGTTTTTGTATGGCAAGAGGTATATGTGTCACTGCAACATCAGGACTGAAAGTGCATAGGACAAGTTCTGAACTTTTGCTTGCCATGCAGTAACTATAACTGCAAATTGTGTTGACTTTAAATTATGCTCAAGTTCATTTCTCTTTGTGACAGTCGGTAAGGTAAACATCAAAATGTAGAAACTGAAACTGTACCGTGTGTACACAACCTGTATGTAATGTAGGGTATACTGTATACAATTGCCTTAGCTCACATGCAGTTTAACTAATTAGCTAGCCTTAATGCATGCTTCGTTATAAATTATTATGTACTGCATAAGGATCATGTACTTTAAAGCACTATCGACATACATGCTACACAGCAAATATAGGACACTAATATTTATGCTTGGTTCCCAATATATTAATTATTGTTGCATTAGTTCTCATGTAAAGCAGCAAAAGTTTCGTTTGTTCTATACAGCACGTTGAAGTCACTGGTAGGGAAGATGCACTGAATAATTAAACTACATTCCTGTCAAAACCACAAACAATAAACTTTAGTGTTTTGCATCATTAATGACATAAGAAAACCTCATGCTCTTTAACAAATGTGACATCACCATGTACCCTACATAGCTACATTAGCAGTGCTGGTGCTTAATGCTTAGTCCCTCTTCGTGGCATTAAAATGTTCAATGTGGAGATGGTCCTGCACATAGGGCAGGTACCAATGCTAGTTCTAAATAAAGCTCATAGTATATACAAACTATGTCATTTTTCTAATTGTAAATTTCTTGTTGTTGTCTCATCACACCTGAGTATCATCAAGACACCTGACAAGTTATTTTTACACAAACACATACCTAACATGCTATGATATCATTTTATATATATCGCTAGTTTGATGTTGGTCACACCAGGGGTAGTTCCCATGGTGGTTCCCGGATCACCAGACACCTCTACAACACTGACTACTACACCAAGATGACAATCGAGGCCTTCCCATTATGGGAACAAGTAGAGAAGGAGTCTGGAATAACTGTGTATAGGTAAATTTGTTAATACTGTAATAAAACATGTGGCATGCCAGTAAATATGTCTTATATCTAGTGTGCTTCTACCCAGGGGCGTACCGAGGAGGGTTTCCAGGGGTTTCAGGAAACCCCTTTGGATTTTACACAGTACTTGAAACATTAAGAAATTGTAACTTCAGGTCTGGATTCTATTATGGAACACGACACATTTTAAACTTTTATCTTAGTTAAATAATAGTTTCTCACATGATAGCAACACTTATCGAATAGTTCTGAATTATGATTTTGGTGAAAAGATCGAGATACTCTAATAAAGCAGTCAGGCAATATAAACTACTCTAATATAACAGTCACCTAGCTGTATTGGAAATCCCTTTTCAAAATTCTTGTGTATGCCCCTGCTTCTACCACTAATTGGATAACAACTTCTAATATTCATTCAGTATAATTTTACCTTGGGCACTTGGACAATTCAGTTATTTGCCATAGTTTCATATATTTCACATATGAAATGCACTAAATAATGTGTTCATATTACTTGCTTTCTTTTTTGGCATAAGCATTGCAAATTGTAATTAAGTGTTTTCTTCAAATCAGCCCCCTCCATTCTGCATATCAACGTCATGATAGGGAAGAGAGACATGAATACCAACAATGGGTTCATGAAATAGAAAATGCCTCATTTACTCATTTTAATTTTCACCACCACTGGTGGAATGGGTGATGCCGCCACTCAGTTTGATAAGAGGTTGGTCAACCTTTTGAGCGTTAAGCATCATCTTTCTTATGGTGTAGTGATAAGATGTACATTAAACTTTTCTTTGTTGAGATCTGCAATTATGTGTATTTGTGGTGCCCAGCCCTGTCCAGCTTCTGAGGCACTGATTGCTGTGTAGGTCACAGAAGCTCATAATTTCTATTTAGAATTTTTTTTTTTTTTGCTTATTATATACTGTTATATCTATTTTTTTTATTTAAAAAACTAATTAATTAAAAGTTTGAAAATTGTCCCATGCTTGGTGATTTTGGTTATGCTTTCAAATTACACTGTAATAATTGGCTGGGACCTATTAATTTATAACTAAGAGGTTTTGCAAGAGTGAATGGTCAATGTGTAGTTGCAGGCTATGTTTAATATTAACCAAACTGTAACACCGACAAGAAGTACTTTCGTATGCAAAAACTGGACACGATTCCAACTAGACTGGTAGCATTAATGTTGTTGAAGCACCAAATGATCAAAATGCTCTAATAGAACAGTCTCATAGCATTTTTCAAAGCTGCTCCCATCCTTTCATCATCTTCAAAATATACTTACCAGCAGAGGATTCATCATCATTGTCAAGCAAGTTGCCATAATCAAACAAGTAATAATAAATTTGGTACACACACACACACAAAATCTGGTAAATGAATGTGACCTGGACAAAACATGACACCCAGATTTAACTCTGATATGGATACTGCATGTGTATGCACTTGCTCACACACTATTATTTACAAATATTTTGTGTGTGTTGTACAGCAAAACTGGACTTGGTCGTTGTGCCCCAAAACACTCAGAGACATTGAGCTCAATTATTGCTAGCATGCACAGGTGTGGTCTACCAATTAGTGTACTGGATTCTAAACAGATGAAACAAAGATGTCCCCACCTTAATTTACCTGACAGTTTTGAGTGTGTTTATGAAGAAGATGCTGGAATATTAGCCGCCAGTAAAGCTGTGACTGCTCTACAGGTAATGTGTGCAATGTTGTCTTTGATTGGCATTAAGCCTACATGTGATGTGCCTTTGAATAGAGGATAGGGAAGTATTATACAGACCCAAGGACTTATTTTTGTGAGGATCACTGTTTAATACCTTGAGCCTTACAATGACAATTTTGAGTGTAAAGGTTTTTATCTGACTAAACTACCTCATTTAATCTCAGTTGAGTAGGAAAAACTATTACAATGTGAAATTTGGCTAAATGATTTAGTTAACAGAACTGTCCTCTAGCACTCTTCTCTGGCTAGCAGAAGCACGGACAGAACAGTCATATATGTATTGTAATGTTTTTAGAATCCTCACCTTATAGCATAACAGATCCACAGTTGTGTGTAGTACTTGTAAGGTGTTTATGTAGACAGATGGCACAAAAGTTTTTGTGCATTCCGTATTTAAATGCCGCACTTGAACAGTGCCACAATCAATTTTAAAATTATGGGCTTAAACATTATTTTCGAATATCAAGTAGTTGTTGAGTATGAATAGTCGCCACATCAATTTCTTGAGCTAAGGTAACAAATGTCATAGAATTTAACCAAGTAGATACGTATACGATAGTTTTATTTTGTTGATCACCCATATTCTTCAATAGATTGTTTGTCAGATCACGCTCAATTATAAATAAGTGTTGCAATGTGTAGTACATTGATTTTTCATTTGTGACTGAGCTTACAAAAATATGTGGGCACATAAAATTTGGCTACTTTTCATGATTTATAACTTTTTATGCAATCATACTATATATGGCTGCACAATCTTCTGCCATTATTTAACATTTAATTGACTGTTTAATACACCTTGCAGAATGCAGATATTCTATCCTGGTCCTGAGATATCATCTGTTATGTGATAGGATGCAGTTTGTGCCCACATGCCCTGTTTTCGCAGGCCCAGTCACATTTAATTATTTACTCTATGATTTCTTTTGGTAGAATGTGTTCATCAAGAATGGAGGGAAACTACTTGACTGTCATCCAATAACTGAAATTGTTCCAGGTGATGTTGTTGTGCTAAAAAGCAGTAGCAAACAAGACATTAGAGCAAAGAATATTGTTGTCACCGTTGGTAAGTAAGCATTCCCTACTGGTGCTGTAGTCTGAAATACACAATGTGGACAAGTGTGTGCTCTATTAAAGTGATGGCATGAACACATACCACTAGGAAGACTAAAGTCTGTTGTAACATGGATCTAAAGAATTACACTGAAACCTCTCTAATCTGACACCTCTGTAATCCAGAATACCTCTATAATCTGACATCGTTTAATTTGTATACCAAAAAGTCTTTTTCTATGGAATACTACCTCAATAATTTGACGTCCTTGCTAATCCAACACAATTTTCTTATCCCAATGAGCGTCGGATTATAGAGGTTTCACTGTATATAAATACTTTTGTAACAATTGTGATTTTCTGTATTAATATTTAAATGTTTATTTCTATTAGGTCCATGGGCTAAGAAGGTACTGAAGCCACTTGGGTTGGATCTTCCACTGAGAACTGTTAGGAAGGAACACTTGTACTGGAAGATCACTCCATTACCTGATAATGATGGGAGAGGGTTTGAAGTGGTTATCTTTGCAGATGATGATGTATCTGAAGGTTGCTACATCACACCAGAATTTGAATATCCTGGTTTAGTAAAGGTATGCACTGCTTTCATTTAGTATATGTTTGTATGTATTGTCTTTGCTTTTGTTCCGATCAGTGTTGTAAGTGGGTCAGGTCATCTGGATTATCCAGGTCTTGTGGGTCTTATTTTTGTCCAGGTCAAGTGGGCCTCATCTGTATGATCCAGAGTAGCGCTGAAACGATTATTCGGTTATTTGACTATTTGGTCGGCAAGACACTATTCGATTCGTTAACACACTATTTGAATAATCGTTAGCACTTTGTACACTGTATTTAGATGGAAAAGCCAGCCTTGAAACTTAAGATCGTGAATGAAGTGATGTATCTACGTATGCTGTAAAAATTCTATTTTAGAAATAGTTTAGGCTTAACCTTGCTCCCTAACAAAAGGTTTCAGTACTTATTCAATAGAAGTATAAGCTTAAAGAATAATCGAATATTCGGTCATTTTGTTCACAACTATTCGAATAGTAGAAATTGCTATTCATTTCAGCACTAATCCAGAGATCATAAATTAACAAGCTCAATAGTATTGATGGAAATTCAGTTGAACATACTCAAGAATCTTATGTGGAGCCATATAGGATGTGTTTGCTGTGTGTATAGGAATATGCAGAACCACACCCACTTTTGCATGCTACTCTCAGTGAGCATGCATGGCATCACTATAGTCTGGCATCAAGTGAGCCTACTTATGGGAATACACGTAGACTTACATCCACATCCACTTATTAACTGTTGATTATGCATTTTGGTAGCTTCAGTTCACATCCGTGTCTGATATGGGTCCCACCAGATTACTATTCGAGTTATTGGGTCCACCAGGTCAGCAGTACTGACCCCTGGTTCCAATGTTCTGTATACTTACCAATTGCTTTGTGAATTATCTATGTCATTGTTCTGTATTGTGAAGTTTCTGGGATGTTTGTGTTATCATGTAGTGGACTAATTTCAAGGAGAACACATGCTAGCTAAGCCAAGCCATGTTTGACTTGGTAATAATTGCAACCATTATACACAGGACTAAAGACTAGGGGAGAGTCTCAAGTAAAGTGACTTCCTATCAGTGACCAGTTTAATCTTATTTGATGTTTTGCTGCAATTCTAACTGCTGCTATCCTGAAACCGGCTGTTTTCATGAAATAATTACACACACACACACACACACACACACACACACACACACACACACGCACACGCACACGCACACACACACATACACACACACACACACACACACACACACACATAAAATGGCAAATTTACACAACTACTTCCTTATTGGACTTTATTATGAATGCATACCCAAGTTTGCTGTGTATATTTGCCTTCAAATGTAAAGAAGGTGTTATGCATGCACAGGTAAACTATAACACTGATGATGGAGGCATTGAGGTTGACCCCGATGCCAGAGATGCTGATACTACTAACCAGAAAGGAGTAGAAGAGACAAAGAAGTTCATCACACAATATCTTCTAGGGATCAGTACTGCACCCAGTATAGTGGAGCCATGTATACTTACGGTCAGTGGTAGTTACTGGGAGGATAAGGGTGGGATGATACATGGTAGAATTAGAGTCTCACAAAAAAAACCGATATACTTTGATAATGAGGATACTGCTTTATTTGTATAGCAGTACATACACAAGGTGCAGCATGTTTGCATGTAGATAAGCTTCTCCTGTATTTCTACCTTAGGTTGTAGCTATGTTGTATTAGAGTGATTGAGTATGTATCTTTGTCGTAAGTATATGAAGGCAAATAATTAGTTGTTTCATGGGCCTGGATTAGAAGGCCCCCATATTTTCAAAAGTAGCGATCAGGCTATAATAACTCTTAGCACAAGCCTCGTATTATTTGTTTTTCCAATCCATGTAACTAAGTACCCTATGCATATCATGTGCCAACACCATTGAATTGTAAATGAGTTTTGTAATATGAGTAAATGGAATAGAATCTTGCTCAATCCATTAAGATTTATAATTAAGTAAATGCAAGTGAATGGAGCATTATACAGAAGAAATGAAAAGCTAGTTTATGCTTTACAAATCATATTTATCCTTGTTCAAAAATCAGTTATATTTAAAATTAATATTGTATAGTTACTACCAACACTGTTCACACTTGCCTTTCACTTCATCTTTTATTCTCTACAACAGGACTTAGGACCACCCAAAAATCTAAGCAGCTATTTCAAGTGAAATAAGTAACACCTACATTAGCTATTACTATAAATCCTTCATTGTAGCTACTTTGGCTGGTTCAAAATGTGTCTGGAAATAATTATATAGTTGCATGACATGATATATGCAATGGTTTTTGTAACGTCAGTTTTAATAAACCAACAAGGTTTCCCCTATTAGTCACCTGGATCGCACCAACAGAAACCAGCTATTATATGTGACCCATTGATACCATACAAACCTCCAATTGGAGCACACTACTGTACGTACCCCTATAACTATCTGTATATTAGCTGTTTATATATGTGTGTATGTACTTGTAGCATGCAGAACTTTCAAGGTCAGAGGAGGTTGGTCATGTGTCATAGCCCTGTGACGTACTACTTACTACGTGTGATTACACGATAAAACATGGCGGCTGAAATTAACATCATTATTATGCCAGTCCTTTGTCACATTCTCGAAAAGTTTGCATAATCATTTGTTTCTTGGTTATAAAAGTCACACAACGTGTTGGGCAGCGACTCTGGGAACTGTTATTAGTTCATGCGTTAGAATACTTTTTATCGATACTGAGATGTTGGGGTTGAATGGGTTAATTAACTAATTAAACTTTTCTTTGAGATCACATGAATGATGACGCATGACCAACCTCTTTTGATTTACATTATTAATTTTCCAGCATGGTCAGTGCAGCCATCTGTGAACTAGTAGCTACATATTGTCATACAACAGTCATACATGCTTACATGCAGACAACAAGTCTATACTTTAGGAGCTTTGATTGGTATTCGGTGTTGCATGACAAGTACGTGAGCTCAGTATAGCTATGCTGTTTGATTTTACTTGCAGAAAACTCCTGATAATGATTTTATCATCGATAAACATCCAAAATACAGTAATATCATGATTGGAGTAGGATTTTCTGGTAAGTTTGTCAACTTACTGTGTGTAATACAAATGAGATAACTGCACCTACAGGTCATGGGTTCAAGTTGGCTCCGGTCGTGGGCAAGATACTCTGTGAAATGACAATGAATCTACCCCTATCATATGATATTCTTCCATTCGCCATTAACAGATTCAAACCATCTGACTACTACACACATCAAGGTCACACAATTTAAATTAACACCAAATCGTTGTTACAAAAATAATTCTGAATGGTGGGGGGATTCCCAGTTTTATGCCGATCTCGTGACCACAGTATTGTAGACGTTATAAACAGAACGGGGTGCAGAAGGTGTAATGGATCGCTACTCTGTTAACAGATTAACTCCCAGACAGAAGAGGCAGATTGCTTCGTTGTACGGTAAAGCGCCAAAACCGGTAGGCACATGGGAACCACTACCCAGCCTCACGAAGGCGGAGACCGAACAAGTTTTGAAAGAATATGAACAGAGAATGGAAGAAAACAAAACGGCGATGTCTCAACCGCAAGTACACTCTAACCATCCTGTAGAACGGACAGACTCATCAAATGTACACAATGTGCCACGGCACACCTCAAGTGTATTTTCAAGTAATTTTTCCAATGTCGACTACTCTGATAGCGGACGATATTCTCCCTCCATTCAACGGTCTGGGGTAAGCACTACTAGTGGTCCTAGGAGACCAGTGACTGATTACATCACTAAAGCACAGCCAAGCACTTTACCACCACAACACTACATGCAGGCGCACTCTAGTACACTTCAAACTGGTGCTCCTCCTAACAGATCAGTGTACCAACCTTCGTCAAACGTCAACTGGACCGAACCTCATCAAACTAAGATGACTGGTGTGCGCACCTCACAAGTCCATTCCATGCAGCCACCATCTCAGGCCACTGGCTTTAAGAGATCATCATCACCTAACATTCCAGCCTACACTCAACCAGTGACCTCTCAGTATCCATCAAGTAATTGGAGGGGATCTAGTAACAGATCCATTAGTTCATCAAATGTACAACAGTATTCACAAGTGCATTCCATGCAGCAGCCATCATTTACTACTGACCAAAGAAGGGCGTCGTCACCACATGAAATGAGATCAATTCAACCACCATCTACTGCCTCAAATAGCAACTGGAGTGACAATTATTCTTCTCATCTGATGCCAGCTCAATCAACATCTTCTCATAATAATCAGTCATCAACACATGAAGAACACCAGACCACATCAGATTCACATTGTGTCTCCCAGTTAAGCACTGATCTGACATCTCTTGGTATTACTCTTAAGTTATCTTCCATTGAGGACATGTCTAATGTGGACTATTCGTTGTTAGTTGTTGGTGTTACAGGAAGTGGGAAAAGTTCTACTTGTAACTTTTTTATTGGTGAGAACGTTTTTGAAACTGAAGGTGGTGCCATTGCTGTTACTGCTAAAAGTGATGCACACGTCCAGACTATTTTAGGAAAACGGGTCTTGTTTATTGATACACCTGGGTTTGGGGATGAGTTTGCTTCAGATGAAGTTCGTATGGCAGAACTGGGTAGGGCTATTCTGTTTGCTAAAGATGGTGTCAATGCTATAGTCCTGTGTCTTGATGGGTCCCGTAGATTTGATAGCTCTGTTGCTAACTTGTTAAAAGAATTTGAAGTTCTGGGAGCATTTTGGCCATACACGTTTATACTGTACACCCACTCTGCTGATATGGGACACAATGAAGAAGAACGGAAATGCAAAATCACTGAATGGCTAAACCACCCCAAATGTCCTGAACGTATGAAGTGGCTGTTTAACAAAGTATCCCATCGTACAATGACTGTGGAATCCAAGCACTACAGTATGAGTACAAGCTATTACCAGGACAAGTGTCAGGAGTTGTTACACATGATAGAGGTGATCTCTGCTCATAACCATTACCAACGGTACACCAACCAATTCTTCCAGTGGGCTAAAAAGAAATATGACCATGTGAAACAACAAAAAATTCAGCATGAGAGACAGCTGAAAGAGACACAGAGAAGTTTGTGGCAATATCAGAGCTTTGTGCAGGACATGGAGGGAGACCTCCATCGTAAGGACCAGCAATACACAGATACAATGAGAAGGCAGCAGCAATACATTTATAATCTTGAGAGTCAGCTGAGAAGTTGTCGTGATGATGAGAGGATGAAATATCAGAGGCATGTAGCAGAAGTGCAACAACAGATGGACCAATCCAGACAAGAACACCAACATGTTGTCAGTGACCATTATGCATCAAAAGAAAAAATGTTAGCCAAGTATAATGAAGATTCCAAACAGGTTGCTGAGTTAGAATCACAATCTAAGAAAGAAGCTGTTGATGTTTTCTTAGACGAACTAAGATATGAGCTAATGGTTAGTAATCAGGAGCGACGGGAGCTGAGAGACAAAGTTGTTTACATGGATGCTAGGTTGCAGATGATGCAAGAAGAAAAAGGTCATCAGCATAAACAAGAAAACAGCTCTTCATCAATGAGCGGGATGATGGTGGAGGGAGCTAAAATAATGTTGCCCACGGTTGGCAAGGCAGCAGCAAAATGGTTGTGTTCAATTATGTAATTTTTTTTAAAAGGAGTATAAATTATATAATTATATAATGCAATTATATAATATATGCATCACGTGAAAATTTGTATTTAAAGTTACCCTTGCACTTCTTGCTGATGCATTGCGGTGAAGTTTAAGTTGAAGCATGTCCTTCAGGAGTAGAGTTGATCCCGTTGTAGCCGGCCTTACTGCTAGTCAGAAAAGACAAATCGTAGCACTTTACGGAGGCGGACAATCGCAATCAGGCGGGAGATGGGATCCTATACCAGTACTTTCACAGGAACAAATACAACTCGTATTAGAAGAGCAACAGAATGAACATCGCTCCCATCCTTTATCACCTCCGTACGGGTCGGATGAAAGGTACGTCTACAGATCCCAGCCAATGACAAATCCAACAGGTGCGGGAATATCGAGGGAGATGTACCGCAACCCACAACCATACAGCATGCCACCGGGAAGGACGGAGAGATTATACAGTGCTCCAAACGAAGTTCACACTGGACCACTAATGTATTCCCATCAATATCCTAGCACAACACAACCTCCTTTGTCGTCTAGTTACCCGTCAATGACTCAGCCTTCCTCAGGACGAGTGCCCCACCCCCCTCTTTCTACACCATACCACTCCACAACTGGCCACACTGCTTCCGTCAACACTGCACAGTCTCTCAGCATGGAGGACAATTACCCTACAGACCACAACTATGCTATCATGGTGATTGGTGTTACTGGTAGTGGGAAGAGCACAGCTTGTAACTTCTTCTGTGGTCAAAATGTGTTCAACACAAAGGGAGGAGCAGTATCTGTGACAACCAAGAGTGAGGCTCATAGTTGTTACGTACTGGACAAAAAAGTTCTTCTAATCGACACTCCTGGTTTTTCTGATGCTTATGAGTCAGAAGAGCAGCGTATGACTGACCTGGGAAAGGCTCTTTACTATGCTCAAGAGGGAGTACATGCCATTGTGATTTGCTTCAATGGTACAGCAAGGTTTGATCTTTCCACTGAGAGTGTTGTAAATGCCCTAGATCAACTTGGTACATTCTGGCCTCATGCATTCATCCTATACACTCATGCAGATGACATGGGCAGCAACGAGAGTGAACAGAAACAGCAGATCTTTCAATGGTTGAGTAACCCCAGATGCCCCGATCGTTTGAAGTGGCTACTTGAGCATGTCCAATACCGTTTTGTGACAGTTGAGTCAAGAATGAAGAGGGGAGATAATGCTTACCGTCAGCAGAAATGCAGGGAGTTTCTTGGCATGGTGGAACATGTATATCACGAGAATCATTGCCAGTTGTATACCAATAAGCTGTTCAAATGGGCAAAGGAGAAATATGATAAAGCAAGAAGAGAGAAAATGGAGCAAGAAGAGATGCTTAAAAACTGCCAACAGAGTTTATCAGAGCATCAAGATCTGCTTAAGAGTTTTGAGGAGCAAAGCATCACAGCAACAAGGTCACAACAAGAATCCATTGATAGTCTGCAACAAGAAATCAAATCTCTTCAACAGCAACTGCAGCACCAAACCAGTTATTCTGAAAACCGAAATGAAGTTTACCAGCAACTATCAGCAAAACAAACAATAGAACAAGAAGAGAACAGAAAACTGAGAGAAATGATTAAAGAGCAACGTGACACGATGGAACTAATAAGACAAAATCACGATCACCAAATGGCAGAAGAAAAAAAATTACTACAACTACAAAACCAAACTGTAATGGAGCGAAGTGTTGCAAGCATGAAGGAAGACATGCGCGATATGCAAGCAGAGAACAGGGAACTAAAGAGAGAGATGAGACAATCCCAACAACCCCAACAACTTGCAGTTAGTCACCAAAGAGAGGATAGCAACCCTCTGGCAGACATAGCTAACGGAGTAGGTAGTGTAGCCAAAGGAGTAGGTAAAATTGTTAATAAGTGTTCTATAATGTAAAGCATTACACACTTTGCTGTATATGTAAATTTTTGTATCAGTATAGTAATTATTACATAATGTATTGCATTTTAAATGAGCACTATGTATACGTTGATGAATTTAATAGAAGGAAATGCACTCTTTAGACCACATAAACTTAAGTATTAGTTTCTCATCCCTGCCTGCATCACCATTTTTCTTACCTCATCAAGGATTTTTTTGCACCACTGATGGCATAGTGCAGCCATCCAGCACCTTTTAAAGTTGGTACCTTGCTAGAGCAGTCTAAGACAACTGCATTCTGAGTCATTTTAACTGGCTAATTCAGCTATCTAGTTAATAAAAAATAAAAATCTGCCCTCCCGCACTGCTATTTTGAGTGCAGGAGGATGATAAACTAATAATTAAGTTTATGTGACCTTATTTGCTGAATATTGAGTATCATCAAAACCAGTAATTGCAATCATCTGAGTTAGGCCAACAATTGTAAAATGTTTGTTTCCCATCCTAATCAGGCAAAAAATACCATGTGGGCAGGTGGTTATTTATTTGTTAAAATCTATTATTTAATATTAAAGGGAGCCCATTAAATACTAATTGCCTTTTCTCTCAAATTTAGTAGAGATATAAGATTTGTTGTGATTTCACTGGGATTCATCAAGATTCAAATCTCATAGAAGGTTAGATTCGAAGTGTTGCAGACCCCTCATTTTCTCTGAGCATGCAGTCCAAATTTTCCATCTGTTCCACACATGTTAATAACAGATTGTCAGATGAGTAGGGACTCCTGTTCATTAATGTATCTCGCTCACCAATGGCTACCTGAAGAGATCCACTGCTTGTAAATCTGGCCCGAGGTTGGAATGGATACTCAAACTACATAGTTATCCATGCTTTTTGGCACTAAACAACACCAGAAACTCACTACTTTTCCAATTAATACACCATGTGCTCATACCAGTACTTATAAACAAAAAATAATCAGATCACATGACTATCAAATGCAATAATAAATTTGCATGCAGCTCTAAAATTACCATGCAGGCGGGTGACAGTATCTACAATTGCTACCATTGTGTGCAATATTCACTCAGTATACCGATGCCAAATAAATCATATTAATGATTTATTTCCCAACATTACTCTGGGTCTGCCTATAATTACTGCTGCAAAGACGTCATTTGGTAGTAGTGTCAACATTACATGGTAACCTGATAAGACAGGGTTGCAATGTATTCCAATATTTCACTTGCCTCAAAAGTGTGAGTACCGAATTATTTGCATATAAATTCACAAACAAATAAATATACATTCACTCTGGATCATTATTGGTAACATTGACAATTTCAGAAGTTGTGTTTAAACTTGTAGTGACAGAAGCAGTAGTATTTACAGTTGGTAATGTACTGTTAGCTGTATCAACAGTGGTGTTGGTTGTGTTTAGTCCCAGAATATTTGTCAACCTTGTAACTTCACTTCTCAAGGTAACCACCTCCTTTAAGAGTTCCTCCTTTTCCTAGTTATAAAAAAACAAAAAATTACAATACCAACACTGACTCTAAACTTGAATAAAACACTACATAATTTCAAACTTGTTGGAAATGGAATAGCCATCCACTTCTCAGTAGTTGATAGTTGGAGTGCGTGTTTAGTCACAATTTCCGTAGTGACTGGATTGACTTCAGAGACAATTCTCGTACTGTTCTTCATATTGCAATGCTGTATAACAGGTGAAACAAAGCTGGAACAGCAACAATGTTTTCCAGTAGTTGATAATCAGGGTGAGCATTAAATTCTTCAATTGATTTTAAAATATGTCAGGCTGGTGCCATACCTTCCTCTGATGTGTAGGTCATCGACACCTACAGCTATACTAGTGGACGTTTATTTAATTCATACCTGAAGTGGGGATTAAATGTCCACTAGTGTATAGCTCTGCAGGTGTAGATGACCTCCCTTGTTTTATTGCAGTTTATTTCTATGGTCCCTACTCAAATACTCAGTACCTTGTATATTAGTTGCCATATATTCATGAATGTTCATGCAGTATGAATAGTACTTAAATGTTTACACTGAAACCCTACCAGCTTGTGTAGGCATTAATGGTAAGAATAACCACAGCTATATAACTATACAAAGCAGCCCTACAATTTTGGAAAAACTACAAACTTCATCTCATCTTCGCAATTACAGTTTCAAGAAGGTATCATGAATGCTCGTGACAAATTCACAAACTTCTAATGCAGGCTACCGTATAATGTTTCAAAATATTTTCCTTACACTTATGTTTAAAAGTATGTATGATTTATGAATAATGATGATCTTACAACACACACAATACACATGCATTGCAATCACTAGAACCGTGGTGATGTCCCCATGAATTTTGGATCACTAATGTTCCATTTTATAATCACATACACTCACAAACACACACCTGATTACGGAACTACTGACCTTTTCACAAGATGAATCAATTGTCACTACAGGTGGAGCTCTGGTAGGTGGATCAGTTGGTTTCTCGTTGCTAGGCAGAGGAACTAGCAAGTTTGCTTCTCTCAATAATTCATGCTTCTTTTTGTTAAATCCCTATTTCAAACAAAAATATTACAACCAATTTGTCCAGACCCCACTCACTAATTATCACATTGTTTATTGTCTACATAATAAAAATCTATGTAATGCTGATTTCACACAATTTCTGTTAATAGCAGGTTCAATTCATTAAGTAACAAGCTCAAAAACTTTGTCTATCAAAAATTTTACACATGTACAAACACGAGTTCATAATCCCGAACTCATCTGTGTACAAACCATACACATGCACTACTCCCATCCCTCATACACGCACGCACACACACACACAAACACTCACCTGCAGGGTCCACTCTCCTCCATAGTACTCATGTTCTAGAGTTTCCCACTTCTTCATGACTTTAGAGGGAAGTAGCTGAAATATTTGCATGGCTCCCTTGAAGCAGGCCAATGGTGTATGAAAGAACATCTCATAATGACATGTCTTTGGTTCTGTGATGTTAGTGAGCTGAACTACAGTACTACAATTGAAGTACACCTGCAAAACAATAGTATTAGATAAAGAAGAATAAACAATATCTATCACACAGCTACTAAAGAAGAATGGTTAGTAGCAACAGACACTTTCAGACCAATGCGATAAAGAGCCAAGTTATCCAGTTTTAGAGTCAAAAAATTAAGGGGTCAGATCTGTTAGGACCATAAAGATTATGGGAGTCTCTAATACAAATACTGTAGTTTGAATAAGGGAGGGATAAAGAATAAATCACAACACACTGTAGGCTAATGGAACCTATATAACTGATGAATTTGATTACATGTTGATAATGGGCAATCCTTTTCAGCATATGGTGAACTAAGGAATAGAAGGAGAATAAGTTTGTAGGACATCAAGACACACAGAAAGCTAGTGCTACCATGAAATAACATGTGTATCAGAAATCAGAAATTATCAATGGCTGGCCTTGATAATTCCTTTTAACCTTTCCCCCTTTACTTATAGGAATCGTCAAGAACTGAAATAAGACAAATTTTGATGGCGTGATGATAGCTGGGAAGATTCGACTCAAATTAGGAATGGGAGATTTCCTGCTTCCACATCAGAAATGGTTAATTATGCACATAAGCACTATGGAGCTACAGATACATGAAAACTTTCCACCCTCCTAGTACTAAGTGCTAGACAAATGCTAGACAAATACTAAGATCAAATGTCAATCAATGAGCTAGAGCCATCTGACCCTTAGCTAGTGCAAGGTCAAGTGCTCCTAGTGAAAGTGGATAGCCCTGATGTGATCCAGCTCCTCTCAAACACATAACAGCAGAACGTAACAATGAATAACTAATCCTGCAATGCAGCCATAATATCACATAACTATATGACATCTCCTTCTGAAGATATCCGCCAATGTATATTACACTGTAAAAATTTTAATAAGAATAAGAGAGACAAGGAAAGCAAGTCTTCTGTAACGTACAGCAGCCATACCACCCCTTAATGTTGAAAATAGAAGTGGAACCCATCTCAATTTCCCTAATACATTGTTCATACTTTCATTGTTTCAAACATTGAAAATTGAGGATACTTGGGTACCACGATGTGTAGGTGCATTAATAACATTAAACACTTTGACATCAAAAATTGCCTTCTGATGTTTACCTCCCCAGAATCCTGAAGCAGAAACGTCTACATGAGATCCATCCTCATTATTAGCTGTTGCATATCAAAGAGTCTCACCTGTAAGAGGCTGCAATGGATACATGAAAACGGCATTTTCTGGTTTTGTAAAATGAGTATGTCGCTTGCCCACGCTGGATATACTTGGCCGCACTACACACTTGATATAGGTTATTTTCATATATATCTAGTGTACTACACCAGAACTTATATTTATAAGGTAGAAATTAAGTGAGGTGAGCAACTGACAGCAGTGGTAGAGTAGTAAAGGGCTTGGGTATAGGTGTGGAGGTCTCTGGTTCAACTCTTGGAAAAAAAAAATTTCCCATGTTTTTTTGCACATGTTTTTACTTCTCATTGACTGTTGTTCTATTAGTGTATCTCAATCATGCTTTTTCTCATGTTTGGTTTTACTTATATCTCCTTAGCTAATACTTTCAGTACTTTCAAACCACAAAAGGTTTGCACTATGATAGTAGCTTCATGCACTGACCAATTTTCAAGTTATTCCATTAAGTAGATTACCCTGTAAATGTGACAACAAAATTAATCGCTTTTGTGATTTTCAAAATTGCATATTCTTTGTTCAATCTGTATGAAAATTGGGCTGTAAATTTGCTGTATTATGCTCTTACTTCCATCCAAATTTGAAGCAAATCAACTTAAGCATGTACGTATTGTTGCAATTTTATAAAGTGTGCAAAAAGAAAATTTACACAAGAAGATTAAGTAAGAAGAAAAACAGGCATATGTCTCAGTTATGGCTGGGTGCATTTAGCTCAAATTTGGAATAGGAGGTGCCCTACCCCGAGGGAGTTTCCGCAGCAAAACTAGTTAATTTCTGTTCAGGGATTATAGAGCTACGAATACATGAAAACAGTGTTTTCTTGGTTCCTGTAAAATACACAGTTGTCTGTTGCGCATCCGCACTAGCTGTACTTGGCCGCATGACATATCATGTGTCCTGATACATGTAGCACAGGAAATTACATGCGATTTTCTGTGATTTTAAAACTGCGCAATTAGTACAATGTGTTGTCATGCCAACTAAACACTAAACATTTCTTGTAGACTCAGGAAGCTACCAAGGTACAAACTCTATTAATAAATATGTAGAAACACGCAAATACCCTAATAGAACAGTCATTGAGAATGAAAATTGTACACAAAAAACATTGAGCATAAGATTGCTGTGAATTTGTACGAGAGACCTCCATACCTAATTTCATTGGTGCACTGATCCACTGTAGCCCTTTATTTTGCACATGTGTTAAAGTACTTCATAGAATGGAATTGAGGGATAGATGCTACTGTTGTATAAGCCAGTGGTATCTAAACCAGCTGTAAAAGAGGGCATGACCTGGTATACGAGCAATGCTTCAGTGATGTTAAAGCCATCTTCTATATTCATCTCTAGATGACTGTAGACAATATATGGGTGGCTATACTTGACCAGGAGCTCATCAAGTTCGGACTCGATGAGCTCCTGACTTATGTAACTGCATGCTGTGTTAGAATATATATGACTGTTCTATTAGAGTATTCTGATCTTGAAAAGCATTATGAAACAAAGGAGGAGCTCCCCTAGCCACCATGTTTATATGCACAGCTAACCGGTTTACCTTAACTCATACCTTCCTCTATCATAAAATAATACTTTCACACATCATATTCATACAAATTTTCGAGGGGCATAATTTTCACGGATTTTGTGGTTGCTTGGCTGTCCATAAAATTTTCATCCTCAAAAATTAATGATTATCAAGGTTAGCTCTATGCTTTCTAATAGGTAACCTCAGTGAAAAACGAGTGATCCTTGAAAATAAAACTGCGAAAATCCTGAAATTTGTCCATCTACAAAAATTACTTCCCTCAACTTCTACAGCATCCAAGTAGTTAAAATGTAGTGTGGTTATTTTATGTGGGGGATTACAGGAAACAAGGGATAAAGATGACCCAGTACAATAATCACAATTTTATTATTTTCATAGCAAACCATATTTCATGGCTACCACCTGTTTTTACTAGAGCACAATACGTATATTACACATCATATATTTGTACTTTTG
Source organism: Dysidea avara (assembly GCF_963678975.1). Classification (NCBI taxonomy): domain Eukaryota; kingdom Metazoa; phylum Porifera; class Demospongiae; order Dictyoceratida; family Dysideidae; genus Dysidea; species Dysidea avara. Next base: position 6,921,142 of record NC_089274.1, on the reverse strand, counting down.
CTTGTCGGTCCATCACACCACACTTCTCCCCTTTAGAGTAAACCATTCCAACAAATGTGTCATTCTCGATAATCCAGTCACTCCATATTCCCAGGACGCCATGATAACCAGATATCCGGGTGGTGTCCTCCTTCTGAGTAATGTTTTGGAATGGACACAAGTTGTAAATGTAACTAGATCGGTTAGAATTTGGTGGTAATATATATTTAAGTACTTAAACACTCTAATACAACAAACCATACTGTTACAGTAAGAATTCATAATTGTGTGTGCGTGTGTGTGTGTGTGTGTGTGTGTGCGTGCGTGCGTGTGTTTCAGCTGGATCACGAGTGTATTATAAGAAACAAATGCCTAAGTGTCTATGTGGATAAATACGGTAATTTGGTGAATAGGTTACCTATTCACTGACAGCACTGTTGTTATAAAGACATTGGAGGGATTTTAATTTAGTGGATATGCTTAATCATAAGTGTTAACACTGGCATGGCTAAACATTACACATGCTCTCACTTGTTGTGTTTGAATTTGTAGCAAGTGTTGTTCAATAGTAGGAGGTGTTTAGGTGCTGCAACAATACAACACTGAATAGTTACTGTAATATAACAGTACTTTTACTGCATACCTGCTAATTCACATGGTTGCATCCTAGCCACTAACACCTTCTTTCTAAAATATTAAGATAACATCATAGCTCTAGGACAGTGTATACACTAGTTCATAATCATTGTACTAAGTAAGATGGTTACACTAAAAGGCTTAGCCTGTACATACAAGGGTCATACATACAAACATAAAACCAAAATGACACAATACAGCAGCAAGAATCAAACTAAAGAGCTAAGCATGTCTATAGGATAGACTAATTCCTTACTGAAGTGGTGTAAATCTGCTCAAAGCTGGTGCTTGTACTATCTTTAAGGAGACCATTTTGACTTCTGGCATTTTGGTTGGCTCTGACTCTTTGGTTGGTTCTGACTGTATGACTGTTTCCGTTTTGTTCTCCCCTGCACACAACAGTTTACAACAAGCTCGTGTGGAAGAACGTACCTGACACTGCTAGAAAGATAGCCAACGCAACAAGTAAAGTCAATAGATCGTTCATTGCTAAGTACACTGGAGTAATCCCACCGAGTCGAATCCCACAATCGAACAGCAACACTGCAAATCCCACAATCGAACTGACTTTGATCATTCGTAGCTCCTGAAATGTCTTCAGAACAAGGTAGACACGTACCTAAAGACGAAATATTGTTGGAAACTCGTGAAGAATTTAGAAAGAATAGAAAGAGAGATGGGTGGAGGAAGGAAGGTGATGATTACGGTGCTTACCGACCAGGAGCTCTAGTGGCCAAAAAGAAGGCGAAGAAAGAGAAAAAGAAGCACAAGAAACACAAGCACAGTAAAAAATCCCGCCATAAGTCGGACAGTAGTGGCGAATCTTCCGAGGGAGAAGAGCAGTGGGCAGAAGCTGGACAGCCGGACACTAGTACTGTTCCTTCAGAATCTAGCCCAGTTAAGATGGAAGAGGACGTTTCTATACAAAGAGATAGTTGGATGGAAATGCCATTACTTAGTTCTATTGCAGGACAGTCAACTAGCCGAGCTGAAATAAGGGAGGAAAAAGAGCTAAAAAGACGTGAAGAAGCAAAAAAAGCAGAGCAAAAACCTGGAAGTCATGTCCGTGAATTAAACCCCTTCTGGAAAGATGGTGGTAAAGGTCTACCTGAAGAACGATCTGCTCCTGAAATAAAACCCAAAACTGTAGCTGGTGATGGAGGGAAAAGTTGGTTAAGACGAGCATACAAGAGAGCTGTTGAGCAGGCAGCTGAAGAAGACCGGTCTTTAGAAGAAGTAGCTGCTGAACGTTGGGGATCTCTGGATCGGATTCATTCCATGCTAAGAGCAGCTGGTATTAATCCTGGCCACATTTCAGATACCCAAGCAACCTCCCATTTAAAGACGTCCTCATCAGAGAGACATCAAGTGGTACAGAAGAAGTCTAGTTCTGGGGGTTTTCTTAAACCAGGTGAAGAAACTAGTGGATTTCATCTTCCCAAATCTCATTTTGCTGGTGTTGGTTCATCGACCAGATCACCACAACATAGTCGGGGCTGGCGACGTAAAACTGAACAAGCTCCTGAACCAGATGAGATCTATGATGACTCTATTGCTGCACCTGATAGTCCTCCTGATAGGAACAGTCCCATGGAGGATGCTACCATGGAGACTACTGATTATGATGCTCCCCCAGACAGTCCTGAGGTTGCTCCTGTTACTGATGCTGAACTGAATGCCATTGGGGCCAAAATAATGAGAGCTGAGTTAATGGGAAATACAGCAAAAGTTGAGACTCTCAAACGTGAATTAGAAACTTTACGTGCCAGGAAGGAACAATATTCTAGCAAACAGAGGGAAGGCCAGAGAGGACAAAAGGAAGGCCAGAGAGGACAGAAAGATAAGGTGGTTGTGCTTACTAAAACAGATCGGGTGGGTAATGTAAGGCCAGCTGATTTTGATGACAGCTCGCGGAGCAAAAGTCACAAGTTACGTAAAGCTACTCACTCACATGACAAGAAAGGAAAAAGAGAGAGGTACTTTGCAGACGATGATCACTACTCTTTACAAGATCTCATGAGAGAAGAAATGAGCACATCAGCCGAGGACACTCAAGTTGCCATTGCCAAAATGGCTGGCAAATTTGTACGAGCAGCCAACTCTGACGAAACTGTTGATGATGCATTGGACTATGTCACTAAAGGTAAACACAATGAAGAGAAGGATAGACAAAAGGAACGTAAATTTGCTGTACTTGAGAGCAAACAGATGACAGAGATACTTGACAATTGTAAATACTGCTTTGATAATTCACGAGCACAGAAACATCTAATGATAGCCATAGGTATCAATGTCTACCTTGCGGCACCAGATTATGAGTCACTAACAGAGGGACATTGTTTACTAGTCCCCATGCAACATGTAGTATGTTCTACTGCCCTGGATGAGAATGTTTGGAGTGAAGTTGAGGTGTTTAAGAAAGGTCTGACTAGAATGTTTAGTGACCTGGAACAAGATATGGTTTATATTGAGTCATATACTGATACCAAAAGGAAGGCACACATGATGATTGAGTGTATCCCTATTCCTAAGGAGGAAGGCTTTATGGCTCCGATGTACTTCAAAAAAGCAATCATGGAATCTGATGAAGAGTGGGCACAAAATAAGAAGCTGGTTGACACAAGTAAGAAAGGCCTCAGAAATTCTGTTCCACCTGGCTTTCCGTATTTCGCTGTGGACTTTGGTACAAGTGGAGGCTACGCACATGTCATTGAAGACAAAGCAAAATTTCCTCATTATTTTGGTAAAGAAATTATTGGAGGAATGTTAGATGTTGAGACTAGGCTGTGGAGAAAACCTCGTCGTGAGAATTTTGAGAGACAAAAAGAGAAAGTCCTCCAACTCTCAGAGTGGTGGAAACCCTATGACTGGACTCAACAGCTTAAAAAATAATTAATTCATCAAACACATGCACAAAATGTAAGCACTAAACTAGTATGTGACTTCTCCTGTCAATGACACATATTCAGCTAAAATTTCATCCTTTTTGGCGACTTTATCAAATTGGTCTTGGTCAGGTACTGCTATATTTCCAGACTCAATTCTTGCTTGTAGTTCATCAATCTGTTTTAGTTTCTTCCGCAGAGCTCTGACACGTTTAAGAGTTTCTTTATCCACCACTGGTGGTTGTACAGGAGTTGACAATGGGTTCGGTTGCTCGGACGGTACAGGATTATCCAGGGTATGGTCCCCAGGTGGTTTGTCCTGTTCCTCTTGTAATTTCAGGCTTGAAACATCCTTTGATAGTTGTTCAGTAGGATCAACCGGTTGTAAACTAGTTTTAGTGGTTTCTTTATCATCATCACCGGCGCCTTCTGCCTGCGTTTTGCATTCTTCTTCTGCGACTTGGTCAATGGTTTGGCCTCTGTGTTAGGCTGCTCCACAAAATTAAACCCCACGGGTACGGTAGCAGCTTCTTCTAACTCTCTGGTTAGCATTTTGCCTTTACTTTCATATGCTGGTACCTCATCCTGCGGTATGTAACCTTCTTTAACTCTCCGCGGCTTTCTCCACGATCCGTCAGGTCTTTGCGTTGCAGGTAGGTACAAGTGACCATCATGTCCCCTGAAAACATTTTCTCTGGTGAATTCGGCCCCTGCTTCTGCCATCGCTAAATCCTAGCGCGATTCCCCGCTAAATCCTAGCGCGATTCCCCGCTAAAATTTTGGGCAAGCGGGTACAAAAATAACGTCATGTCAGCATAGATGTCAGCGCCCAAAGAAGCTCGACGCAGTGGGTCTACACTACAGAAGATAGCCCAGAGAAAAAGCCAACTAAAACAGTACCCCAAATGGAAGAAGCTTGAAAGTATATCGGTGTATAACAACTGTAAGGTTAGTGTATTCTAATAATTAACGCACTTCTATCAACCATAAACTTTTCACAGCAAGATGGCTGTCGCTGTCAAGGATGGCGTAGTATGCATCCTCCTAGTGGTCAGACACATTCAGATAATCCACTGTACAACTCGTTAGACTTGTGTAAGGCTTGTCAGCATACATATGATCTACACGTCAGTGACTTACAAGGATTAAGTTCAGAAGACTTGGATAGGATAGTATGTACTGTGACTGACATGGAGAACCTGTTAGTTCAGATGAAGAATGAGAAGGAGGACCAAGATACAAAGAGGATGTATGTGTTCTTGTTTCAGTTTTTGAGGAAACATATGTTAGCAGCAAAGATACCAACTCTTGCTGGTGACAACCTGGGTACGCCGCCTTTTGAAAAACCCACCATTGCCAAAGTATGCCTTTTATTGTATACTACTGAGTTTTTCATGTTTGTTGTAATAGAGAAATTTCTAAGTTTTTAACTAGACACATACCCACTCCAGCCGGCTATGGGTACATGCCTGGTTTTTGAAATTGTTTGTATTGGAAAAGTTTGTAATTAGACGCATGCTTATTCCAGCCAGCTGCGTGCACGTGCCTGGGTTCCTGAAATGGTTTTCAGAAAAATGTACATATGTTTCTTTGTATCTATGTTTGTCTTTCCATACCCATGTGAGCAAAACTAAATGAGAAACAGGTTGTTATCTCCTAGGCAGGTTTACAATTTTTGCTAATACGGTGGTCATTTAACATAGGTTTGAAATACAGGTAAAGTGAGTTTCTGAAAAGTGCCATAATGCGCTATTAAGGTGTGTTAAAAGGAGGTGTGTCCCTTATGCATGCAAAGAAAAATGAAGGGCACATTCACCTGAGCCTGCCAAATACACTGATATCAAAGAGGGGAACATGTGTTCACTCCCAATGGTGGAAACATGTTTTGTGTGCCTGAATCGTCTATACTAAATGTATGGGATATTTTAAAGCCTCATAACTCGCTTGTTCTTGCTTGTATCAGTGATTTTTTTCTTCAAAAAACAGTCAGGCTTTTAAAGGGCTTCACAACCTAGCCCGTGTAACAAAAAAAAAGAGGTGAACACAACTGAGTCCCAGACATGGGGCCAAGTACATGAGTACTTATACTTAAGTAGTACACTTAAGTACAGATTTGAAAGTACTTGTACTTTACTTAAATACTTTCTTAATTTCCCCAATGTACTTGTACTTATACTCAAGTACTTTGCTAAGTACTTGTATGTACTTGAGTACTTACGTACTTGTAAGTACTGCAAACATTGTATGTAGTTTGTACACAGTGGGTACATAACAAAATTGCATGAAGGTACAGTGTACAATTTTTCTAGTGCCTTCCCTAACCTTACTATGTATCATGTAGCCACGATTAATGATGACATAGCATTCTGGCAAACAAAAGCAATTCTGCTGCTTAAGTTAGTGCATTTTAAGAGGTTAAGAGATTAAATGGTTGACAAAAACCTGAAAGTACCAACCCCACTAGGTACACTTACATACCACAATACACTGAATGCAGTATATATTTTACTACAACAAAATGTACTTGTACTTTACTTGAGTACTTCCAGCATGTACTTATACTTTACTTAAGTACTCTCTTGGTTATTGCTGGAGTACTTGTACTTGTACTTGGAATATTCAAAGGTACTTGTACTTTTCTTAAGTACTTTCAAATGTACTTGTCCCCATGTCTGCAACTGACTATACAAAGTAACCAGCTACATTAATGTTGTGTGTACTACAAAACAAGCAAACAAAAAACTGTTTACCACAAGTTTAAACTATTTACACATGATTGACACATTGTCTATAGTATGTACAAGTTGAGCTGGATCCTGAAAAACAGTTAAAAAGTGGATTTTTTCTCAAAAGACTAAACATTTCAGCCAGCCAGATGGTTAATGGTGTCGGCAAAGGTGTCAACAGCAGACACATACAGTTTGATTCCATTTCAAGTTCGGGAAAGGGCTGTACCGAACACTGCACTTTTATAGATTCTCCATAGGAAATGTATGGTGAAAATTTTGATTGGCTGTAAATATTATGTCAGATATTTGAACAAAAAAGATTTTGAAATAGTTTTAGCGGGAATTGAGCCAAATTTCAAGATCATGTATAATTGCATCCGTGAGTTATTAACTGTTTTTGAGTGTCCAGCCTGATGCATACATACTATAGCTATATCAAGGGATAGCAGATATATATTTGTTTTGCAGGCAGTAAGCAACTTTGTAATGTACAAGTTTGGCCACCTGCCGCAGAATGAATGGCACACTATGTACGAACTAGCAAAAATGTTCCTTCATTGTGTTAACCACTGGAGACTGGAGACACCTTCCAACCATGCTAAGTCAGTTACTAATGGTGACAATGCTATGGCTCAGATCTACAGGGAGAGCTACACAAGGTTTGTGTGTTAGTGCTGTATTGTTACAAGGTGTTATAGTAGACTCTTATCCTTTCACCATCGATTGTTTAAGGGTTTTTGCAGCAGTACATTCAATTATTCTAATACAACATACACAAATTTCTACAGTCAGTAAAACATTCTAATTGAGCAGTCATTTAGTTATAAAAGTCCCTCTGTATTTTTGCGACAAGAAATTAGCCACCAATGTAGACATTTTTTATGATAGCCTGTTACAGTTCCCTGATGTGTAATGTGCTGTGCATTTGGCTAAAATAAAACTGGTCAAGTGGTTCCAAGTGACAGAAGTACCTATTAGTAGGAAAAAACAACAGAAGCATGGAGTACTCTACTGTAGAAGTAGCTAGGGCTGTAGCTGCAGCCAGTTTTCTGCTATGCTTGACTGAACATATCATTTAGGCAGGTAGGCAGGCAATAGAAACCAAAAATAATAATTTTAATTCTGTACCAACTGACAGAAAGGTTTCGCGTTGATCTGAAGGCACTTTTAGGCTTGATTTTGCCCAACCAATATTGTCATGTCATTGTAAGGGAAAATCGAAGCAGGTTTTTAGGTGATATTTTATCGTGGATCATGTCCAAACCTTGCTTGTCCCTAATATGCAGTACTACTACTATACTGTATGATAATGGCATCCTCTCACTGTATATACAGAGAGGTAGGCAATTACCATCCAAATATGGACAATATAGTAAACTATCATTCATATTTTGATGAGGTCACAAAGTGTCCAGTTTTAGAATTTTACTTTACCTGGAGGCAATGTGATGTTCGTTTGCTTGTGTGCACATTTTACACAATATGTCTAACACAGGTGGTTCTGCTTCTGTCACATTCCCATCTTCTGTGACTGCCTACAGAAGTTTGAGGCCACTCAAATATTCGGTCGCACCCTCCTCAGTGCCATCTTCCCCATCATGAAGTTGCAACTGATTGAGAGGTTCGGTGTTGAGCAGGAGAGACTTCAACGAGAAAAGAAACTGTTACTAAGTCACTTTCCAAAGTCAGTTTTTGTGTGTTAGTGTGTTGTGTCTTGAAAATTTTCATGTAGAAAAATCAAAATACATTAGAGTGCAACAAGCCACTGGAAGAGATGGCCTCCCTTTGCAAACAGTCTAGAATTGTACCTGCAGTCCTGCATACATAACTTAAAGTACTCCACTAGTTCTAATCAACAAACAAAACATACATGCATTTTACTCATATAATATAAACGGTGTACTTGTGTTTGCTAGCCAGTCCAAGGTAGCTCTATATGTACATGTTTTCCAACAGAACTACAGAGGTTTACAGGATATATCAGCCTACCAGTAAATATTTAATCAGTTGACTTCTGAATGTCACAATGTAGGATAAATAGTAATGATAATATGTTTTCCTTAGGAAATGAAATCATAGTACTCTTTATAGTTCATGATGACGTGTTATGTTATACAATTATATGTTCTGCATGCCGTGCAGTATGTCATTATTTATCCTTTGGACTTCTGGTACTTTCAGATTCCTCAGGGTTCAAGTTTGTTAGTGTGTAGTCTAGAAACCTCTTTGTGATATCAGGTAGTGCTGTAATATTAGAGATCATGTAGGTTTGTACTTTCTCACAAATATATTGACAGAAAAACCAGCCTCGCAATACCTTCATGGTGCCTTGGTAGTACTGGTTAGTATCTTCAGAGCAGCCAAAAATACTTCTGATAAGTAGCAATGAAATTTTAAATAATTAATGATTGACTAACTGCCTGCCTCATGCCTTCGGACAAGCGTAACTATTGGCATGTAGGTAAGTAAACGTAAATTGCATGTACCATGCATGATACAAGCACCATATATATTCAAATTTCAGGTAGGAAGGTACAAAGGTTTGTTGCAGGCCATTGCATGGTACTATCCTGCTCAATGGTTTTTTTGCATATTTATTGTAAGTGTCCTTACACAGAATCACTTTTTTTTGTTTTCTCATTATGCCACAGTAGTAAATCCATTTGCCTCATTGGTGTAGTTTTTAATTTTATGTTAGTGACATTATTTTGAAATATATATGTCTGTGGATGTATTTTTTGGTTTTAGTAGAATTAGTACAGCATTATGCTATAACTATTCAGTAGATTAGTAGTATGTGCTAGACCAGTATGATAGACAATGGTTTATTGGTAGGTTTCTGTCTCTGCTGGAAGCAGAGTTGTTCAACAGTTCTCCAATTTGGCGAGAGGATTTCAACCAGACACCTGAGGCAATTGCATCACTCAAGACCCCATCACCAGCTGCTCCTGTGCCTTCCCCTGCTACGTCATCATCAATCCGTGTATCACATGATCCTAATGCCTCAGGGCCTGGAAAACAAGATTCCATGACCCCGTCACCAATGCCTTCTATGTTGAGCCCCTTCACCAGTGTTGGTTCTCCAGCCGGGATAGGGTCAGGACCTCCACAGATATTTACTCAGGAGTTTCCCAGCTCCGATTCACCTCGATACCATCCCATAGCCAGAACAGGTGAGCTGTATGTGGTATTCAAAATTTTAGCCAACTCCTCATAAACTGGGAAAACAAGCCAGCTAGCTACATTATCGTATTTTCTTGAGAATAGTTGCTGAATGATGTAGTCTTCTGATTATTTGGTGTGTGCACTAAAATGTTGTATTCTCTTATGGTACCTAGCCATTGGATAATTAATGTCATGAAAACATGACCGGGTGGAAACGATTTAGTTAAAATTATCAGTTTTCGAAATGTGTGAGCAATGTAAAAAAGTGTGACATCATTGTTTTGTTAAAATATTCCCATCTAGGAATATGGTTTTGTATTGCGACTATTAAGGTTCATATGATATATTTCAACTAGTACCTAAAGCATTTCTGCCATCCTATAATGGTTTATTGGACTCTTTTCCTATATGCAAGCCAAACTTTAGTACTATTTTTTTTTGCAGGGTATTTGTTTATAAGCATGGGATAATATTTTGCAGCTCTTAGGTGATACTTTGTTTTTCTGAAGAATTTGCTAGCATGCCATTCTTCAGGTGATGCACACTGTTTAGTATTCTTAGTTTAAGGATGTAGTCTAGTCACTGGTACTTTTTATTGTCTCTATCTAGCTTCACTTGGCTCTAGTTCGCTGATGACAAGCTTCACTCCTGATCAGGCACTGTTGCAAGACGATGGCAGCAAACCACCACCAAAGAGACCTAAAATAGAAGGTATTTACATTGTACATAGTAGTCAGCAATATTATGTTAATGTATGGTATAGGATAAACAGTGTCATTGACACAATAAATTTTTAATACCTGTATGAGTGGTCATCAGAGGAGGTTGGTCACGCGTCATCATTCATCCCGTGATCTCAAAAGAAGTGGTGAACTGTGTGTTCATTCTAATTCAACATTGACACCTCGTAATACTGTAAAGGACAGATTGCATGCCAGTGAGACCAAGGGACATATATTTCATACCAGTGTCCATGTCCAATTGGGCTCTTACAAGCCTTCTCAGTACAATGCACTGCATTCCTAGCTGTTAAACAAGCCTGAGCACCTTGGTTGTGTATTCTCATATCATAGGGTTGTGACTTATGACCAACCTCCTCTGACTGGTCATGATAAAGTACCTTGCCTATTGTGTTAGTACATCTCTGTAGACTACTGTACACAGTTAGTCTGGCGTAGCCAACCCGCGCGCGTAACGCGAGGGTCTGGTGACAGCCGCATTCAGTACCTGTGCCAGCCTTACGGAAAACTGGTGCGTCCAATCAGATCACTTAGTGACCAATTAACAACATTCTATGACGTTATTCCGATTTGGCCACTGATTATGGCGAGCTTCTTATGTCTTTTCTATAACCAGCACAAATGTAAGGGTTTGTAGAGGAAATAGACGTCATTCAAGTACAAGTACAGTAGCTGTCGCGCTCTGTTACCGGAAATTGTCCAAGTGTTTCGCGCGTATTTTCAAATTTAATTGCATTCCATCTGCACAGATACTGAATGCGGCTGTCACCAGACCCTCGCGCTACGCGCGCGGGTCGGCTACGCCAGACTAGTACACTGTATGAACAGTGGTTATGGTTGTGAGAAAGCTTTTCAATTGGTTACGGCAGTGCTTAAGCTACAAGATGTATAGTAAGAAATTATCTCTCAGTTGCAAAAAGATTTACTGCTTGGATTCTCAGACTGAGGCCAATAGCCTTGATAATGTATGTGATCATCAAGTGGTACCAATACAGCTCGTAATAAAGGGAACCACTTTAGTATTGTTTTTGTCATAGTTACTGTAAAGTGATTTTACAGCTAGTGGGTTTAAATTATTACTCAACACAAAAACATGCATAGCAACTAATAGAAGAACAATCGTGCATTTATCTTGCATCAATTATAAGTCGATATTAATCTAAATCACCAAAATTATAATTACTTTACTGATTAGATTAGTTGTGTATAATCAAACCGGATATTATGTGTTTTCCAACAAAGAAGGATTAAACTCTCAAACAAGCACACAGTCGGGTCTTCTCAGCTACTTGATACTTTCTGTATCGTGTTGTACATTTTTTACATACCGCTTGTGAAGTATATGGGTCACTGTACCATTTACGTTGAAGCCCTCCTTTATTCCCACTGGTATACTATCAATGAGAATTATTTTGCACATAAAATTACCCATTTGAAGCCTTTGTCTGTATCACATGTGCAGAATTTGTGGATTGCTTGTGGGAATTATATTCAAGATTTTCAGCATTATTCTATTTCTTCAGAAGTTGATATTGATATTATCCTTTTATTTTTTCCCAAAAAGTACTCATCATTCTGAAAATTATTCCCAAATTTTGTAACTTTTCTTCACTTTTCTAAACCAAATGTATAGTTGAAACAATATATTTATATTACGTTATAGTCTAGGTATAACGATTTGACAGTAAAGATATATTTGTTTGGGCAGGCATTTGTTCTTTAGAGTAAATAACTGCTCTATTATAGTATCTTGATATCGAAAGTGTTTTTTATGTTCTTCTACCCTACAATTATTCCAGGCATAATTCCCACATCCCTACCAGACAGATATGCGTGCACACATGCAGACACATTTCTCACAAACACTTGTTTTTTTTCATAAAACCTACATAAAATATTTAGAAGACATTTTTGTCTGTAGCAATGCTAGTTATGCACCAGGTGTTATGCATTTGGCCAAATGAATGGTTGGTTACTTTGTCGCACAAGTTTACTGTACAGTTTCAATAGAGCCATTGATAGCCTACAAAACTGCCCTCCAGTTTCTTATTTCTAGTACTGAATAGTCCCAGAGCCATAATATTTGTACTATGCATATTGTGTATTACCATATACCTAGTAGGTAAATTTATGTGTTTTTGAGTATGTACTGGTTTATGTAGGTCAGGACCCGATGGAGTTGGCCTCGCAGATAGTAGCTACTCTAACTGAGTCAACTAACATGGTTGGTCCAGAGGTGTGTATGGGAATCGTGTAGTGTGTGGGTATGGGTGTGTATGTGTGCTATGTGTGGGTAATATCTGTGTATGGTCTTGGGTATATGAGGGACTTAAGGGTGTAGATCATAGGAATGGTATACATACATATATTGTGACTAACTGAGTAACTGTATATACTATAGTGTTACAAGTGTAACATTGCCTACATAGTAACTGTATAATAAGCAAGCAGAAGGCCGTATTGTGATACAGTACAAGAATTAGGACTGCTATATAGTATAGCCCACTAAAGCCTGTAAATGCATGCAGAGAGTGAAAATCTATAGTAGTGACTTGATCTTGTAGTATCTAAACACATGCTAAAGGTGCCACAATAGCCGGGACCCAGAAATTCTATATTCAACCTAGAACCTACACTTAAACACATTGACTTCCTCACCTTCTCATTGGAATTGCTATTCCTAACAGGAACCTACAAGAAGGTTAAAAGCCCGTGACAAATCTTGACAACAAAATTGCTATATGTTTTGTAAACTCAGTCCATCTGCATCCTTCAAGAAATCAAACAAATTTTGAACTGCAAGTGTTAACTGAATCCCTAAACTGTAAATATTTCAGTGTCACTTGCATTTTCCCAAGATAATTGTTCTAATCATGTGTGTAGCATCTTCATTGTTTGAAGTACAAAGAATAATGTGAAAGTTGTGTAGCTATGTATTGTGTGTACTATTACTTGTAACTAGATGTGCAATGTATATCATATACATTGGACTATCGTGATACTGTAGCTGTGTACGTGCATGCATGTTTGCATATTGATTACGTTATCGCAGAAATATGATACGCCCATAGTCTGGTTTTTTGCAGAATAATTGCCCATTATTAAGCTTGTTATATAAGAGTTCCATTGGAGTAATAGCTAGTACTGAACAATGAGAGTTTATTGGCTGTCCTCCTCCTATATATATTATGAACTCTTGATGGTATGTTATTGCGTCTACATATCTGTCAGATACAAATACACTGTTTCAGATGTACAGTATGCTACATACTTTGCCTAGGTTTACTTAGCACCCTCGCTGCCTACTTTAGTTCTAATAATGTAAAGTTTCATATGTACATACAGTTTTGCTGTGTTAGATATGATTGCTGTTTTAGACGGGATTCTTCAATGAGCAAGTGTCGAGGGACCAGCTACCCAAAGAAGAGGAACGTACTGGAGTTCTGAAGTTTCAGATACTACACAACAACTTGAAGGAGAAGCCTCCAGATCAACACCTGATATGGCTAGTTGGACTGAAGAACGTCTTCTCTCATCAGCTACCCAGGATGCCTAAGGAGTACATTACTAGGATTGTGTTTGACCCGTGAGTGGTACAAAATGTTTACCACGTCCTTTGTGGGTGTAACTTCCAGTGATTTGATAATGATGTAGGTACTGTGGGTATATTTGGAGGATGTGCCACCCCTGCATGTGGGATATATATACACATTAGAAATTCCCAGCATTGCTATAAGCACAAAACTCACCTACGTACATAATGATCTATGCGGTTGTGGGCTTTAAATTCTAAGATTATGTGTTGCAGCTAGCAAGTGGCTTTCCCTATTAGAGTAGTGTAAGGACTGCTTTTTCTCCCCATGGTGCTTATCTAAAAAGGTACAGTTCTCATTGGCAACTTGTTCTCAGCACCCTTGTCAACACTTCACGCATCAATGATGGTCTTGTGAAGTATTATGGCAGCATAAGAAACAGTCTAAAGGCCTTCTGATATCGTCTAGCAGGAATACATTAAAAATTATAAATTTAAAAATAAAGTAGGAATCCAAGCGATAAAAAGTAGTGAAACAAGAGAAGAACAATGGTAGCTATTACAGCATAGCTCGGTGGGAAATCCCTACTTTGGCATGATATAGCCATTATTTTGTGTTCAATGCCAAAGTAGGAATTTCCCACTGAGCTATGCTGTAATAGCTACCGTTGTTCTTCTCTTGTTTCACTACTTTTTATCGCTTGGATTAAATTTATAATTTTTAATGTACTAGTTTGTTTAGTTTTTTTGTTAAGGCATACAGCTAGCTATAAACATGTGACTGTTCTATTAGGGTGACTGCTGTGTTAGAGTATCTCGAGGTAGCCTGCAAGATGTGCGCTTGCCAAAAAAAGGGTGTGGTTTCGATCGATTATAGAGTATGTCGAGTCAGCCTTCCAAATTTAAGGTGCGTGGTCACTGAAATACAGGTAGTGCAAAAGGGGTGTGTCATCGTGGTTTCAATCGATAGATCGATAATGCGTAGAATGAAGAATGGGCATGATCTTGTGACCTATTGTGAAGCTATCTAGTACCAGTACCTCCGTACAGTACCCTCTGTCATAGATAATATCAGTAAGGAATATAATCTATTCCTCCGTACAGTAGTAGCATAGTCTAAGCGCCTTAAATAATCTTGTGGTGTCTATTATGCTGTTTAAAAAAGTGTTGATACGGAAAATTAATGCCTCGATATGGTTTCGTTGGATGAAGAAGACAAGTAGCCTGATTGAAGATAAAAGAAAAGACAAGGCGCTGAGGGCACACACTCGTTGGAACCCCAAAAGGCACATCCCACTGGTGAGTTTGTTATTGTGGCGTAAACTGGTGGCCGTGCGTGCTTCGTTTGGGCTCTAGGCTTGCGACTGTGGTCAATCAGTGAGGCAGTGAGGCTAAAATTTGAGTCAGGGTGATTTTTTTTTAGGTTATATCCGGCCACCTGTAAGCGTTTTGTTGTATTTAATGCTGTTTTATGTACTATGTACCACTCTTCGTGGGAAGTTCAAAGGCACTGCCAGTGCCATAATTTGTATATTGCACTGCTGCAGACTGCAGCAAGTGCATTATAACTTATAACGCACTGGTTGCGGTTTTGTAGACTGCAACGAGTGCATTATAAGTTATAATGCACCGACCGCAGTGCAATATACAGATATTGCACTGGCTGCGGTTTTGTGCAGCATAGCACAAGTGCCGGTAGCCAAGACCACTACGACACCTCACCTAATAGGTGGAAAGACACTTCACAGATCACTCGAATTCTTTTATAGCCTGACATGTAAAGGTCGATTGTGGGCCATAACGTCACCAATACGTATAATGTTTACAAGCAGCCAATGGCGATCGAAAAAGCCAACGTGGGTGGCCACAACTCTAGTCTACATATATAAACGTACTTATGCACCTTACTAGTCGGTGCCATCTTAGCCCAGATTAAACTGTAGTCCACTTCGACAATTACTCAATAAAACTAAATAATACTAACCTTTACGTTCGATTGTGGTACCCAGTTTTGTCATGCCACCAGATTCAAGTTTAGCCAGTGTGAATAGTAAGAATTAGACTAGTATCATTTAGTAGTTAGGTTTTGTTTACTTAAACCGTCTATTTAGCTGCTTTTTTTCGCTCGAGAGAATCACTATGGTGATTAGTCTGGTGATTAGTCTGGTGCTTAGTCTATATGGCGATTGAGTGATCACGCTGGCATGCTGAGCACTACATGATGAGAGTAGAACAGCAAATGCAGGTTAGTGATATAATTTATCCCTTAGCGTACTAGCTTTCAGTATCTCAGGTGGCTGCAGTACTGCAGGGGAACGTCATCGCAACGTCCGGCTTGGTTACCCACAATCGATGTTAGAAACCTGGCCTTTATAGGTGTTACAGCTGTCTTGTGAGACTCTCCCCACCTATTAGGTGAGTGGTACATAACAGTTATACAACGTGCACTCGTGCTCTGCCTGTATAAACGCACTTGCCTTCGGGCCTGACGGCCCTCAGGTTCGTGCATTTATATCAGGCAGAGCACTCGTGGCCGTTGTATAACTATATAATATGGACTAGTACTATTCCGTAAAGGTGATTTTCGTCTCGTAAGATATCTCTAGGATGATTTTTAAAGGTGGAATTTTTGGCAGCACGCAAAAATTTCACCGGGATTCCTACTTAAATGGTACGACCGTACCATTTGATAATTATGCAAATGCCTAATTACGTACTGTATAAAGTCTAATACTCTTATCATTATTTGAAATGTGTATGTAGTTTTAGTGTTTAATCCACTTATGAAAACGTAAAATGGTTGCACATATTAGGGGCATAGGCTATTTGTCATAGCCTGATTGTCTTTCATGTGATTCTTTATCATATGACACACCAGTGTATGTTTTGAAGACAATTATGGATAAAACTATACAGGAAACTCGACCACATATGTCCATCCCCTTTTCTTAGTAGGTAATTGATTAATAACATGGTCTGTGGTTGACATGCATTTATCTAGCATGACTAATAATGGTAATGACAGATAGGGATGTGTGCTCGTGTTTAGCTTTTAATCACCTACTTAACCTCAATTCAACTGTTTTGGCCAGACTAAGTTGCCCGTGATAGAAATGGTTTTCTAATAGTATATAACAAAGCACACCACACCCTAAGAACACCTATATCAAATGAATAAAGGCTTCTCATGCATTGTGTTCTATGGTATTGTTTTTTTTTATGTGTTCAATAGCTGTATGATACTTGTACTATAGTCACACAAAGATTATCCAATTTTTTTTGTCTTCTTAAAATTTCTTTGTTAAATCTGGTTCCCACAGATGTTATTTGATAACCCACCTATATTGTAGTTCTGTGAAAAGCAGTTTGTAAAGTAATGCATCCTGAGGAACAAATGTCATTGTGTGTGTAACTTAATAAATGCCACCCACTGTAATGTAAATATACCAGTATTGGTACAATAGAATATGATATGTGGGTAGTAGTATATTCAACATTACAATGGCCGAACATAACACCATTCATAGCGTATACTAAGGCCCCATTGTCATTGTTACCATCCTATAATTTTAATAGCTTGAAACACTAGATTATACAATTCCTGTGCTTATAAAGATAGAATGTACTTCACATGTAAAGTTAGTGTAGTTAACTATCCATATATCCACAGGTAGTACTATCACAACTCAGCATGTATTCTCTTGTGAATTTGTTTTCCTGGCATACATAATAGTGGAGTTTTCATATGCTTCATTGGTCATGTAGAAAACACCAATCACTCGGCCTTATCAAGGAGAACACCGTGATTGGAGGGATTTGTTTTAGGATGTTTCCAACGCAGAATTTTTTGGAGATTGTGTTCTGCGCCATTGCTGCCAATGAGCAAGTCAAGGTCAGCCATTGAAACCATTCTGTAAGAGTAGTTTTTGTAAATCATTACTTAAAGTATTACTTCATATAAATGCCATCTGTGTTATTAAAGTTGTATATGTAGCTCATAAAATGACCGTTTAACTAATCAGTCTTACTAGAAATGACGTGAGGGTTTATGGTGCAACTTTATTGTGTGTGGTAATATGTCATCTGTTTAGTTTTACTTAGTAGCACTTAAAGTACTAAATCATTAACCAAAGTTTTGATATCCAAGATAATATTACAATCTCTTTCTAAAAGAAACATTACCATATAATCATATAGTTGCTGTACTGTACTACTGCGTATGTGCATGTATTCATACTGTGCTCATATTATACAATTCCTGCTAATCTATAGGGATATGGGACCCACATGATGAACACCCTCAAGGATTATGCAATACGACACAATATACTACACTTCTTAACATATGCTGATGAGTCTGCTATTGGGTACTTTAGGAAACAGGTGAATTTTGCTATATTGTCTTGCAAGGTGTTTCATGTACTTTTGAAATCATTTCAGGGATTTTCTCGTGACATAAAGCTTTCCCGACAAGCTTATCTTGGCTACATCAAAGATTACGAAGGGGCTACACTTATGGAAGTAAGTTGTATTGTGGGAAAATTTATGTTGCTAGTAATAAATGTTAATCATCACTTTGTTCTTCAGTCATCAATAAGTAGGGAGTTAGTAAAACACGGAATAACGGAATTGTGGAATAACAGAATAAGCAAAACTCATCTTTTGCAGACTGTACAATTAGTTATATACTACATAGTAATCGTACTTTATTTACCTTATAACAGCTCTGCATGGAACGCCACAGTGATGGATAAACAGCAGCTGGGCGTGCATTATTAAACAGGACAATCACACAACCAATCATCCTAGAACGATCTACCTTTGTTTAACTTGCTTATATATACTGTTGATTCAAACCTGAAGAGTTTTGAAATCCATTTAAAGACAACACACAACTACTGCACTCCACTAACCGATAGTATGACTCTAATAAATTCAGTCGGATGCACGTGCAGGCCATCTAGTTTGACCTAAGAATAGAACTAGGTTTTAGTGCTTTGTATCAATATCAATTTAGAAGTATTATAGTAAGTTTAGCGAATGTAGGATGATTTGTTGTGTGCTCGTCCTATTTAATGCTCGCCCAGTTGCTGTTTATCCATTACCACGGCGCACCATGTAGAACTGTTACAAGGTAAATAAAGTACAATTACTATAGAGTATATAAGTATTTGTACAATCTGTAAAGATGAGTTCTGCTTATTCCGCATTCCGCATTTTTACTAACTCCTGTTTTTGTAAGTCAGATTTGTGTAATTGCTTAAGCAGCAAATTCTGGCTGAGTCTTTCTGTCTAGAACTGTCACAAATAGAAAGTAAATTTAAAAGGTTCAAAGTTAATGAGTGAATAGAGGGTAATTTAAAGAAGAGTACATGAACCAAATGATATGAATTAAAGTTGATGGTTGCTCAGGGTGCTTATGTTATTATTTTTTACCTTTTCTATACCATAGATGAAAAATTAACATGTTATATTAACCTTTGCAAGATTAAAATCTGACCTTCACTTGATTGGTATCTTGCATGTGTAATTTTCTGAAAATAGAAATTATATTTTTGGTAACTGATAAGTTAGCTTAGTGTGATAGCAGTGTGGCCTGTGGGTTTACCATGTGTCATCCCACAATACCACATGCTAATAGGTCATGTATGTGTGGTCCACAGTGGCACTTCGACATTCTAAATTTTACTGAGGTTGTCCTTTTTTAGGGGTGGGTTTGAGGACCTCAGAAACTGTCCTTTGTATGTGGGGGAGGATGGGGGTGGGATTGGGTATACAGTGTCCTTTGGGTCAGGGTTACATTGTGTTTGGTGGTGGGTACATGTTGGTATATTGCTGTTTCACCTTGACTATATGTGAATTGGAGTACATACCCTAGTTTGTGTTGGGCAATGTGTTTGTGTGTAGTTTGGAAATCTGTGAGTGAATGTGACATGATACTGGTAAATATTGTTGTTTTTCAGTATAGGTCATGTGTCATTTACAATAGAGTATGCAACTAGTACATCACATACAGTCATGCTTGGCTCCTTACCTGCTGTAAGTATTCAAATACAGAAGTACAACAATGAAGACATCTGTATTTCTAGGTATTGGTCACTAACTGTATTAAGGGTCTTTGGTGTGGATTTACATAGTTCATTGCTTTTCTAACATGCATAAATGGATATGGGTATCCTAAAAGGGATTTGTATTGTGGAGAAATTCATGTGATTATGAAAACACTGTTAATATTGGCAAGAGAGAACTGACTGTATTTCCTCGCATCAAGAAGATAAAGCATTGGTATCTGCCACACAGTGCAGTATGTAGGTCGTACAGGTATTAGCTTACTGATAACACAAAGAAATATAATGTAGCATCAGAATACCTAGCTAGCTGGTTTACAGTATTGGTACCTGTCCTACAATGTAGGAATTTTGTTTGGCAAATAGAAGCCAGGAAATACAAGTTGTGTATAGCCTAATACTATAGGACAGCACCATGTGTTTGCACCTTTGTGTAGGTACACACATTACTACAGTTGTTTTAGCTTAGCTTAGTGACAAGTAGTACTGCTGGAGTACCTGCATGCTCACTTCATTTCATCATAATTTCTTGCAGGCTCATGTACTTTCAAAGTGGTGCATGCTGTGGGTCAGCGTTGAAACCGGGTCACTACTGCTTGCTAACCCAGATGACTCACTGACCCGGATAGCAATCCAGGTCAGACCTGGATTTGACCCGGAGTAATTAAAGCCGAGGCATGTGTTAAGAGCTATGTTTCAGGTAGTCTCGAGCGAGCGAGACTACGTTTAGAGAGTTGGATTCGTGTTGAGTAAACGAGTAGTTATGTGATAACTAAAATAAAAAAAATTTAAAAAGTTATATGACATTTAAACTAAGCCGGAAAGTTTATAATTTAAAATCAGTCAGTGGGTTTGGTTCCACGTAGCTACTGTGAGTTTACAGACAGCAATCGGGTGTGGCTTCGTGCATACCTAGTATTGCAATTTGCCGATATATTAAAGTGGGTGTGGCTCACAAAAGTACTTATCCTGCTACAAGATTAGATTATATACAACTCGTACAATAATTGATTAGTGGGTGTGGCTCCACGTAAGCTTGCAGACAGCAACAGACACGGTTTCGTGCTACAGACAGCGCTTAATAATAAATGGGTGTGGCTGAGCGTATGTTTGTAATGTGATAGGTGGGCATGGCTCACGAAAGAGCTATGCGACTAGCATTTACGTCAAACGAACAGTATTGTTTCTCACGTGATCCAGTCCAGGTCAGACCTGGATAATTTGTAAACCGGGCCGGACCCGGATGACCTGGAGAAAATGTGACCCGGTTGACCCGGATGACCCTACCTGGTTTCAACACTGCTGTGGGTCATGAATGTGCTTATGTTTAATGCTTAGTTAGTATGGAAATGGTCCTGCACGTAGGGCAGATACCAATGCTAGTGTATATATGCTAAGAAAAAACATCAAGGAGAGTAGCAACTAACAACACCAAGGTATGACATTTATTCATGAATGCTAGTCACATATATAAATGCCGGTTTTGGTCACTGGTCTCATTTAGTAGCCGGGGTTAAAAGGTTGCTTGAAAGAATGGAGTCTAATTTGAGACAATTTCATTATAGTAATTCCATGTATGAACTTAACAATTAATAGACGTCTGGACTACATTTAATCAGGAAGTTTTTTTTCTTTCTTTTTTTTGCTTCTTGTAATATAGTACTAATTGTAAAAGGATGTAGTTTTAGGAATGATGTCCTTTATTTTTATAGGAACACCATGTATATTCTAATACCCATATTTAGCGATACCAATTGAGGATGTCTGTTGCTACCCTATAATTTTTTTTGTATATATCTATCTTTGACTTGTTGCTAAGCAATAATGTTTATGGTTTGTTGTTATAGAAACCACGGATTTGTTGTCGTTGTTTTTTTAAACAATCTAGATCCAATAAGTTGTGTTTTTCAGAACTATGTTTTACTTCAGTTCTCGTGTTTCATTGTTGTTTTTTAAACATATTTGTTGGTTTACATTTGGTGAGATTTTTCAACCAAGTTTGGTCTGTTTCGTGCAGGTAAATATTTCACTTATTTATAAGGACAGATGTTATAAGTACCTGTATATGTAACCAGAACCAAGTTCTGTAGTTCTGTTCACCTTAGTGATCAATTGATTGTTTAAGTATAGTTCAACATTGTTTTAACCTTTAATGATATATATCTTAGAAACAGAATAAGGTCATAAAGTATGAAGCTTAAAAATGTAAATGAGTAGCATTTTGTAACCATAGATACCCTCACCTTTGGTTCAGTGAAATGATTCAGGTAACCTTTTATATGAAGAGATTCCTTCCTTGTTCATTGATTTCATTTGTTCAACATGCTGTATTATTGTAATAGTGAGACTACTGCCTCTTGTGATTTAGCTCATGATGTACCTCATGATCACCGTATTTGCATGTCACTAACACAGTGTTGTAGTAAAATTATGACCTTATGTTCAATGTGAAGTGCATGTAGATGTGGAATTGGTTGTAAATGAGTTGCCACATTATGTTTGACCAGAGTTGGGGAAGTTACTTCATGAAAGTAATATATTACATATTACTTTTATATCAGTATAATATATTACAGTTACATATTACTTAGAATAAAGAGTAACTTAATAGTATTAGCTACAAATATTAAGTTACTAATTTATATTCATGCTAAGTTACTTTTTTATTAAGACAACTAAGTTATGTTAACATATAAACCACGTGCAATTACGTGATGCACATCAGTCACACGTATTGCAACACCTGAGCACTATTATAGATGAAAGGTTAATGGGTTAAGGTGATTGATTAATACTAAAATGGATACCGTATAGCCTAAATATTTCGAAGGAAGAAATTTTCGCTGATTTCACGTTTTTGGGTGTTAACAGCAAAAATTTTACCCTCGAAATATTTAGACCTCCATATAGTCTAATACATTTTGGGAGTGTTTGCAAATCCGCAAAAAAAAATTATTTTTAGCAACACTGCTCAACCTCGAAATATTTGCCCCTCGAAATATTTAGGCTATACGGTAATTGGCAGTAAAATCCATTTATAATGCATTACTTGTTCATCGTTACTTGTACTATCACTTGTTACATCGCAGTAAAGTTACTCGTTACTTTTCGCTTCTAGCTACTTGTTACGTAATATTATTACTAGTAAAAAATTATAGTTTCCGAAAGTAACTTAAAGCTATGTTACTGCATTTCCAAAAGCAACGCGTTGTATTACTCAGAATCATGTATTGTAATATATATTACGTAACGCGTTATCCCATCTCTCTGTGTAACCATTTTGATGATCAGTTATATGTATTTGTCATTGGTCATGATGTGACTAATTGGTTTTATGATGTGCTTATGCATGTCACTTCATTAAAATCTACATAAAAGTTAGGGTATTTTTTGTGTAGGTTATCTTTATCATGAATAGAACTAATAATGTGTTACTGGTGTACTTTTTATTTGACAACATTTCTGACAGTTCTATGCTGTTTGTAGAAATATCAATTTATCACCACCCTGTATGAACAACTGGCCACTTGTATTAATGTAAAAGTGATGCAAAAATTAAGTGTTACACATTGCAACCATATAAATTATAATGGAATGTTAAATAGTAACAATCCCATTTGTGTAACTGTGGGAGAAATTGTAGCATGTTCTGTCATGGTTTAGTTTAACAGTTGTTGTTAAATATGCAAGTACTCATTATGCATCATTGAAAAGTGTTGTATTACAAGTCTTTTATACTATAGAACATATGTTATTGTAGAGCCTCATATTTAGATAGATAAGTACAAGTGTATAATCTTATGTTGATGAAGTCTGCATTACACAGTGTGAACTAAACCCAAGAGTACCATACACTCAATTCTCAATAATCATCAAGAAACAGAAGGAAGTGATAAGACAGTTGATTGAGAGGAAGCAAGCTGAGATCAGAAAAGTACATACTGGGTTAACTTTCAGCCAAGGAATCCATAGGATTGACATACAAGAGATTCCTGGGATACGTGAGTCTGTGAGATTGTGTACTGTTTGTGACTCCTGTAATTATAATGTTGGGTAACAAATGATTTTACATACAACAAACACTATTGTTCCATGCTTGTAAACAACCATAAAGCAGCTTAGCATACTTTAGTAGTTGTCCCACTTGTAAAGAAAAAGGGACTAGAGTACTGTTATGAAGATATACGTACATTGTAGTACAATAGTTTGAACAATTGTAAATGAAGTGGTCTGTATAATATGTATCCATCATCATATGGAAAAAAAGAAAATCTGTTGCTTCCCTAGTTTCAAAATTTTATCTTTCTGAATAACCATTCCTGTGTGTATGTGTGTGTATGTGTGAAAACTTGACCACACTAATAGTTACCATGGATATCAATAGTGTTGTGTAAACTGTGGCTTAATGATTGTCATTACTATGGTTCCTGTCTTATGTAAATGTTACTTAGCAGTGAACTCTTATATTAACAAGACTTACCTGTACTATTATTATAAGCTTTATAAACAATGACAATAAACTAGTCATCTTTTCATGATAAGGCTGTCTGTGAAATTGGATGTTAGTAAGCTGCATTTATGTGGAAGCCAGTTTTTTGTGTTCACTTATGCCTGGTAATGGTGAGAAAAAGCTGATATACGTATAGTTTGAGCTAAGGCCGTGATAAGAAAGGTAGGTTTTCATGATATAAATAGCCATGGAAACAGTATGTTCAATAAGGCAGGCGTAAAGTGAGCATTCGTTCTAACTTAAAATTTGTGCTACATGCATCCCAACTTAATACAGTGTAACCTGTCTACAGCAGTCACCTTTGGGCCACAAATATTTGGCCATGATAGAGAGGTGGCTGCCTATGTGAATATCCAGCAATATGTTTGGTTTGACCTTTGTGGTTCCAAGGACTTATATACTCAGGTTATACATACAGTAGCAGTAGTGTAGAACTTGCCCTTTAATCTTTGGGCCAGTGAACTGATAACAACACGATTGTTAACCTGCTGATTCTATGATGGGTTTTAATTAGAGTCCCACAGTGAGGGAGTGGTTGTAAGCTTATCTATAAGGAAGACAACTGTGAGTATTAAGCCATTCTTTGTGTTGTAGAAGTATGAAGTAGAACAGCTACGTAGTTTACTCACCATCATGGTTGTTGTTGACCAGTTTGTGAGATGTCTTTTGTATAGAAAAGTGCTGCTTGGGAGTACAAAGCTGGCACTATAGAGGTGACCACTTAATGCAAACTATTTCTATACAAACTGATTGGGAATCAGTGGGGCAGGTGACCAGCCAACTCAGGTGGCCGTTAAGGAAGGTTCCACTGTACATATCTGGTAGCATATGTTGCTTTATGGCATTATGTATCTTAGACCTCCCTAACTTCATGGTAAAACCATACAAAAACTTTTCCAAGCCACCTTATTGACTCACTACTACATGTAATAATAACCACTTATTAGGGATATATATATATTTATTGGCATGATTTGTCATCATAATGCTTTCTTTGTTCAGTTGAGACTGGTTGGAAGCCTTCACCTGAAGACAGCAGGTTTGTCTCACATTGTATCTTGTTCTTCTCATCCTGTTACTTGTCACTGATCGTTCTCCCACAGCAAACACAATGAGTTGGACAAGGATCCAGAAAAACTGTCTGTTGTGTTGAGGAATGTTCTCAACCAAGTCAAGGTATGTCTTTGTGGGGTGAAATCATGGTGTATTTGATTTTGTTACCTTGCTACTTTGAACTATTCAATCCATCCACACTTAGGATATCACAATTTCATTTTTATATATGTAACCCAGTCTGGGAAAACCAGTCTTATAGCCTATTTAAAAGTATCGAGAAATGCCGGTTTTAAGTATTTAGTGTGTTATAGCTCGCCAATGCTTGAAGCTATGTGTACCAAATTTTTACATGTTTTACACCAACTCCTTACCTTCCAGAGCATCCACTGTGCAAGTAGCCATTTCCTGCCATTTTAGATAGTTTTAAAACTGAGGTTGACTATATCAGGCGAGCTGCAAAAGGGGTGGGAGGCAGGCAAGATGGTGCTTAAAAGTTGAAAAGGAAGATGTAGTGATGAATTAGGCCAAGTTTTGGGCCATTGAGGTCTCAAAATTGGCTAAATGAAAGGACATTCACAGCAGAGGTACTTATTCAACACCACAGAACTGTACAGCCACATACAGTCATCCCCAGAGCTCCATTAAGGCCCCACACTGCACGTACGGATTGCCACTGGGCTTGGGAAAATCAGCCAGCAAAACCAGACTACTCAAGTCTTGATTGTGGAATTAGATAGTTTATTCATTTAGCGTTGTGTCCTGGGTGAAAAATTGAATCTGCTGATATGGGCGATAAGACCAATTTTCTCAGACTGGGTCACATATACAGATCACTGCCTTCTAGATCTATTCTTAAAGTATACAGTAAAACTTCCCTCAATACTGACCTAAAGTGTCCTGATTATCAAGACGGTGTCCTGTGCTTATACTAAGGGATACATACGTATGGTTTTTCCTACACAGTGTATATGCATGAACTAGTGGAAGCTTTTGTATGGCTCATCCATAAAGTGCATGTGGTGTTCATCAGGCAACAGTTTAATGTACACATGATCACATGTATGAGACTTACTCATTTTCCTTACTAATGCATGACTGGCTAACTGCACGTGTGCTGCGTGACGTATTCATCGTGTATTGAATTTTGAGTTCAAAAATGGCTGAATTTAAATTTATGTACAGTATGAAAAACTAATACAATAGGACTATAGCAAATGTCAGATTTTAGTATCACAATGTCTAATTGAACATAATTTGCAGGGGCAGATCCAGGAGCTGGCAAGGGGAGGGGCACAAATAGGGTGAGTTATAGATGGTTGGGAAGAGCCAGATTCTCTAGTTCAGTGCTGCATTTTTGAAGCAGCAAATAATCACCTCTTAGTAGTGTCTCACTGTTGATTCTTGCCATTTTGGCCTTTTCAAATGGTAGTGAAGTCTTAAAAAGGCTCTGAATGTCTTAAACAACAGCAACACGATAATTTTTTTTAAAGGCACTTAGTACGCACGGAGGTGCTGAGTGACTATTTTACAGTTAGTTTGACTTTGGTTCGCTTTGGTTTCAGGTGATTTGTGATAATGCTAGTAAAATGTACATATTTTCATGAGTTGATAAACTGATCTTGGTAAAGTTCAGTAGCTATTTTAATTAGAAGCATGGCTGGCTCCTCCACAAGGAGGGGGGAGGATTTGCCCCAAATGCCCCATCCTGGATCCGCCATTGATTTGTGCTAGCATTGATCAACTCATTATAGTTTCACTGTAATCAATACTTGTAAACAGGGACATCCCAATGTATGGCCATTCAAGGAGCCAGTTAAAGAAGATGAGTATCCAGATTATTATGAAACAATCCGATATCCCATAGGTAAGTGTGTGTATCAGATAATGAATTGTAGGAGGAGTACTATAAATGGGAAGTATTTTATGGCAGAAAAGTTCTGAGCATGTTAATTCTGTCTAAATAAAACTCGATCAAAAAATTTCATAGTGCTGATGTGCTCAACACACACGGCGTAGTCTTTTTTTATGTTATTGAGCCCACCGTATGTAAAACATTACCCTGCTGAATTTATTCTCTATTATGGCATGTCTGTTTACTTGTTTAAATGTCGTACACCTAGTAGTTGTGTTTAATACAGTACCTATAATTATGTTGATAAACATTTTTGTCTACAATCAAATCTGGGAGTACTCTTTCAATAGGAAATTAAAGAGACCATAGTAGCTCTTTCAACTGTTTATCAAGAAAGTACTTTGATAAACATATAAGTTCACCAATGAACCTCTCTGATATTAATGGCAGTAGCTCAGGTAATCCTACAGTAGTTACAGTTTGAAGTATGTGCTGTGTGACAAATAATAAGGGTGACAAAAGCCACGTAAATCAGAACATTAAGACAAGAGGTAATCCCCTTTGTTTCAACCTGGTGTGTATTCACCATAACTGCCTTGTTCCCCAAACATCACTGCACTGCACTAAAACAGACTGATATGGCTGCCTCCATTATGTAGTGTATTTCTCCACAATGAAGTCTTAATGTTATATATAATTCTATTACTACAGATTTACACACTGTGTCAGAGAGACTCAAGTCAGGATACTACTCATGTTGTAGATTGTTCATAGCTGACATGTTGAGAATATTCAGAAACTGTCGTACATACAATGAAAAATCATCAGACTATTACAAGTATGCCAACGCTGTAGAAAGGTTCTTCATCAACAAGATGAAAGAAGTTGGAGCAATGGTAGACATGACCTGATCATCGTTTTATATTTCTGTTATCATTTCAAAGTACAAAAGTGTTTGGCACTATATTAATGATACATTTTTTTACTGAATCACATAGGATTATAACAGCAACATAGTGATATAGATACATAAAAACAGAAATTCATTGACAATGGAAAAATATTTTAATGGCTGTTTTGTAACTATAGAGGCAAGGATAAATTATATGTGGCTAGAGTATCAAATTTATCTCCTTGTGTATTCAATTCTTGATATAATACCACACCTGTTTCACTGCCCGTACAAAAGTCTCAATAGTAGCAGTGAAATTTATCCCGTATTTCACTGACAGCAGTGAAAAAGTTGTAATTGCAATTTCATTGGCTAGAATTTATGTTAACAATGTAGCGCCAATTAGTGTCGACGCATGTTTAGTACACAGTGACAAATTGCGTACATAGCAAAGCTAATGCAGCATATGCAGCGAGTATGGTATTAACTGGGAATAGCATGGGTAGCAGTGAAATTCCACTCTTGTTGTATTGGAAATGGTAAATTTCCAATACAACACTCGTGATATTTATCCCAAATTTCACTGCTACCCATGCTATTACTAGTACTAATGCACAAGGCTGTGTAGCAGAGGTATAATGATGTATATTGTGGTCTTATTGACGGAGTATATGTTAGCTTGTATAACAAAAGTTGAGTTATAATTTTTGTTAGTGTATAGCCAGTGATGTTTGCTGGTATCCATTTTTTTTAGTGTATTTCATGATGTAGCTAACAAATATGAAGTTTATAAGTAAGGCAGGAATAGCTACAAGACTGCAGCAGCAAAAAAGTACTTCCACAAAATTAACCAGCTTGTGGTGCATTAGTGAACCTGGCTATATACGTATAATTAAATCATGTGTAAATATCCTGCTATAGGTATATCTCTGTGATCAAAAGAGATTACAGGTGTTGATGTGAGCTCAAAAGGAAGAACAGCAACAGCAGCTAATTGCATCACAGCCCACTAAGGCAAAAAAAGCCAGTCTGTGAAATACGAACACACAAGTACGATACGCCTGAATGTGATATATTAATCATAGTGACATCTGCTGACACAATAGGAGTATAATATCTTAGTAGTTAATGACATTCGTCTAAGGCGAACTAGCTTTTATCTCGCTATAGGCTTTTGACTCCTGTGGATGTAACTTATAATTAATGTATCATGTTCAGTTGAATTGTTCTTGTGTGGTCGTGTTTGACAATGTGTCATAGACTGGTTACCCTGACTTTAATAACATTTTCTTGATGTTACTGTTAGCGTTGCTATGATAGAAACACTGATAAATTGCTGAAATTCATTCGAATAGAAGTTAATAGTCAAAACATTAATGGGTCATATGATGCTAGATCTTGTCCTTTGTAAGGTGCTTGTGTGTAACTGCGTCGTCTGTATGGCAATGAATCACGACTTTCTCTGCCATGTAAAGAAACATCAAAATAGTCACACCCTGTAGTAGTAATTGTGAGCCCTATCGATATCCCAGCAGCAGGTACCATGTAGTTTATTTGGGTAGAAATAATATGAGCTGTTAACTGTGTGATGGTATAACAATGGGCATCCTTTGTAATAAAAGGGTTATGGGATGTCTTCCCATAGTATAGGTCTAGTCACTAAGTTATCTCTATCTGATGGTGGCTATAGGGTGTGGATGGGTTCTCCCACAGGCAAATAGAATACTGTCAAGGGAATTATTCATGTTATAATTGGGACATGATATTATAGCACTAAAGGAGGTTGTCTAACTGCCAGTATAACCTAAAGTTTGAACTGTGTAAAATTCAGCTTCTGACACCTCCACTGGTCTGTTCATAAGTATCAAATAAAGTGAATCCTTTATACTTTCTCTATTGAACAAAGTGGCTTGGTGATATTTTACTTTACACAATGTGTTTGTTGAACATTTTCTTGCTCACTATTTAATGTAGTAGGGATCATAAAGTTTGCACCTTCCCATGAAAAAATTGAAACTAGCTTCACAGAGCCTTGGCAGTATTGGTTAGGCCCAAAAGTGCCTTCAGTGTGACCAACAGGTCCCATTCAAATATTATGAATGCTTGGTGTGACCCAATAAGTTTTTCTATTGACTGACAGATTGATGCCTTCAGACAAATGTAGCTCGACAAAGGTTAAAATTACAGACATCAATCTAACCCGATAGGTGCCTTTTGGCACGTTATCACAGTACATACAATACCTGCATCACTTTGTCCTCCCATTTCTTTTCACTGACAGCACAAGGTGTCAATTTGCAGTAGCATATATCAATGGGCCTATCACGTAAGAATATAACAAAAAAATTATCCATAATATTTTTGTATCACAGTCGAAGTAAACAGATTGTTTGGGGGCTGACTTCATTATATTGGTGCACTTTTATTGTGGCTTGTATACATCTGGTACCGTTTTGATGTAACAGAAGTCCACTATATAATGCTACAACAAAGTTAACAAGTAAGTGTAAGGAAGAATTAGGAATTTTACAAGCTAGTAGGGATCAGTGCTTAAACAAGGGGACCATCACTTGAAGTATAGATTTAATCCCTACTTAGCCATTTATTGCTAATTATTTAAATTTGTACTTCAGGTGATGATCCCCCTTGTTTAAGCACTTTCTACTGCAATATCCATTCCCTACTAGCAAGAAATATTATGAACTCTTGCTACTAACTTATAAACTTTTTGATATCTTGGATGCGGTCACTTAGAAAAATGGATTCCAAGTACACATCCCACACACTTTAAGCTATGCCAGTAGCTTTGTTGATAGTTTATAGCTGTTTCTTTGAAGTGTGATGACTGCCACCCCCATTAAAGTTTAATTCAGCATTTCAAGTCAAAATTTATGTTCCATCATTAATTAGCAAAAGATTTTTTTTTAAAACATACTAGTCAAGCTATATACATTCCCATTGGATGCATGTATTACCTGACCAAGATTTAAGATTCTTGGTCTGACACAGTATACTAAATGTGTACTTGCTGACGAACTAACAAAATTTAGGAAGTAATATAGATGGGGGACTTTTTACATGACATCAAGCTTTTCCTACCTCAGCTATGTTTAGAGATTACTATATAGGAAGTGAGTTAGCTGTTCCCCTTATGCTGGGGAAGCTAAAGGGATGAGCTTGTCATAACCATATAGACAAGTCACTATATCAAAATATTCAATTGCTATTCGCCAATCTTGGTGCAAAGAACCAAAAATAGGGAATACTAATAACATTGCAAATGTAACGTATAGCTGCTATGTTAAGTACTCCAGTCAACTGTTATGCTATAACAATAATAAGTGTGTACATATAGAGGTTCAAGAATTTGTAAAATGAGTGCAGGTACTAATATAAAGGACTTATCCTTATACTCACTAGCAGGAAGTGAATTTGCAAGGCTATGTGTATAATTATGGTGACTTCCTTGTACACTCATCAAGCCAAATTTAGTGGAATTTTTTCTCTTTGTTGGTATGTAGTAATTGCTAGTAGGTTCTAATATGCCATTGTAAAAGTCAGGTACAGCTGTACATTGTTCTGAGGAATTATAGTTGCATAATGATACAACAGTAGAAAAGGAGTAGTGGAACATGATAAGGCAAGTAAAATTATATCAAAGACTGTATCATCATGATGGTAGCAGGTGGCATTTGTGTTTTCTTTCAAAACCAATGATAGAAATTGCAAATTTATTTGCACTCATAATTAGACAAAGACTACAGTTTGTGTGTGGTTGTGTACATGAGATGGTCATATAGAAGCTGTCCCAACCAAATTTTTTGTATACCTCATCATCAATGATTAAACTCTGGCAATATGCATACAACAAAGATATGTCTGGTTTTTGTAAAGCAAATGTACTTATGTATATCATGGTAACTTAGGAGACCATTGGGCTGTAGCATCAATTGAATAGGTAAAGTGAATGATGTGTCTGTACTTATTCTATGTGGTGTGTTGTAATGGAATGTAGGTATATTTCAATAGTTGTTTTAAAGACTAAGCACAGAGATTCTCCTGTTATTCAACTATCTGCCTTGAGACATGCAAAATAGGCTGGACCAATGGTAGTAAAATTTCTTGTTTAGGGATAATCTGGAGCATGTGGTTATCAGTTGAATACTGATCATAGAAACTTTCGATTACCAGGCCATTGTCCTAGCTACTGCTTTCACTAAACCTTAAATTGTTGTAACTTATGCAATTGTGTGGAAGTATTTTAGTAAGTAAAAGTTAGTTCAGTGGACCTATAGCACAACATACATTTTACGTTCATTGATTCCCCTGTTCGTGTAATTACGTATAAGGCATAGTGCGAATATTGTAAAATACTCAGACTATATCTTCCTCTCTACATAGCAATTTATTAAATTCTACAGCTGTACTCAAAATACGTAGTTTGTCACTTGGTAACAGTAATTAGAAGCCTGATAATGCACATTACTACACCCTAGTAACCATTATGTAGTTAACAACCGCAGTCAAATTTCATTTTATTGCACATTAAGGCTTTATAGCACAAGTGCTGAACTATCACAATTTCAATCTCCTTTTGTATATACTGACACAAAAATGTAATCACAAGAATTAATTCATTGTAGTAAGATTTTGTGAGCTGTGCACTACTCAAAAAGCTTTGTACAGTCACTTCCTATTTTAATTTCCTGGTCATATATGCGTAATTGCAGACCCAGCTGTCTATATATGGTGATAAAAGCTATAAGGGAAGTCAGTACATATACTTAGCTCATGAAATCTTGCACTAGCTTCTTTATTATTAGTAACAGCAGACTGGAGTCCATGTACTTACAAATGCATACAGCAATCTTTCCAATACATATTCTTGTATAAAAGCAGCAATCACTTTGGCTGTTTTTTTTTTTCATTGCGGTGGAAACTTTGCAGTGGAAACTTTTCTACTTTAATAATGCCATGCATGCACAAACATATTATGTATGTATACAAAATTATTCCAGTTTCCATCTCTTTACAGTATACATGCATTTTTGCAACTACAAATTGTGCAAATCATGCAATCATATAAACTTGAGGCCAAAATACACATCATTTCCTATAGTACCTTTAGAAAGACCCTTTTTGTAAACCAAGTACATGATTTCCTGGTCAAATCTCCCTTGGCCAATGAAGTTTATTTGTGGTCATTTTATAAACCCAAAGTTGGTTTCACTGCTAAAAAGCCACTGGACCACCTTTGGTTTCCCCTATACATAATGGGTACGTGCTGGGGAACTGCTATCTCATCCCATGCAGGCTAAACATAACTGAGGTAGGATAAAAATCCCTGAACTGATTCCCATGCATATAATAAGTTTTAGTTGAACTGCTCATCAGCTAGCACATTCAAGTTATGCATGTGTGTCAGAATATTAATTCTTGATGTGTTTGATAGGAATTTATGTCTACTATAGTGCTGGGCAATATACATTATTTTTATGTCATATATCATGGCAAAATTTATTCACAATATGAATATGTGACCCGGTCTGCGAAAAGGGCTCTTATAGCCTTTCCAATTATCCATGTTTGGCTAATCATAACTCCTAATCTACTAAAGCTATCATCATGTAATTACACCCACAGCTACTGCCAGGTTAGGGTTGTTGAGTGACCAAATTGTAGGCTTGTACCATATTCACCAGTCAAGTTATGGGTTACCATATATATGCAATTGGAAAGGCTATAAGGGCCCTTTTCGCAGACCGGGTCACATATATATATACATATGTGAGTGCGTGCACGACATTTCAACATGTAATATTTTTCTTTTTATTGTCAATTTTATACTACCCTGTATGCATTACAGTTCCATGTTATATGCACTAGCATCATGTGCAGTTTATGCAGCTAAAGAATTTTAAAATTTTAGAATAATATTTGCTATACAATTCATAGTCTTCTATAGCTGAATCTGCAATGCATTCATCATCATCTTTATCTATAGTTTGTAGTGGCCGTCTGATCTACTACTCTTCTCACTGGCCAACTGCTGACTCTGGGTAGTGCTTTCCAAATGGTGAATGAGTTACCAGAATACTCAACAGTATCTGTGCAGCACAATGTCTAGCAAAACTAGAGACAAAATGTCTGTTAAACAAGCTCATAATATTATGTCTGTTGTACTGGGTAATGATGTGCGCTCTATCATGTCTAGTTATCATTATCATCATGACATATATAATTGTGATCTATCATAATTATGTTAATATATCACCCAGCACGAATGTCTACATTAACTATCATCAGTATCATATAAATCTCTTACTAAAATAATGGAACAGTATGTGGCTGCATTAAATGTTCATGGAGTGGTGGTGTTGACAGCCAACATTTTTGTATTATATACTGAGTACATACTTAGTCTGTGTGATAAGCAGTTTTAGCTGTTTCTTTGATGTGTTAGTGTAGTAATGCGATCATGAATCCATTTATTGGCTGTTTCCAAAATATTCATGAACTTATATTAAGTACTAGCTAAGTAGCGAGGGAGAGCTGTTGTCTAATTGGAACACATTCAACAAACACAAGAAAACCTTGGTCTGTTCAATAGAGTAAAGGCTCCACATTCACATTCACTATTGAACAGACCAAGGTTTTCTTGTGTTTGTTGAACGCAGTTTTCAATAACCAGTGTGTGCATGGAGGCATTAACTTATTATTTGAACAAACACTCGATTTGCAAAGGCAGGTTGTGGCTGGTAGTTAGGATGCCTATATTGATATACCCATTACACAGTTGACAAACTTTCTGGCTCACGAATTAGAAGTTGTTTATTCCTATATACATGATATTGCATTGAGATACTGACTGGGCCCACAATCACTACTGCATGCATGCAGGGTGTATAAATATTTTGATGTTTTACATGCATGAAATAACCACACTTTATATAACATTTAAAACAGGCTATAGGACCAGGTGTCCTACAGACCTGATTGAGTAACCATGTTTCATTATATACTTAAGTTATGTTTCAATATGTCACCAAACACTATTTGCAACCTGAGAAATGTACAATTTGTAATTACTTGGTAACAAATTAAATAATATTATATCATTAATTGCAGAGAGGATTGATAGCCACATCTTAATTATGTTTATAGTTTGTGATCTGTACAAGCTGATTTATTGCCATACAACAGCTCAATGAACAAGTGAAATCAACAAATGACGTGTTCATCCTGTTGAAACTATATGCAATTTTTTTCATTCAAAATAACTTTGTTGTGTAATCAGCAGTATAGTGGTGCATGTGGTAACAGTCTATGCCTCAGATCAATAACGAATTGACTTTGTTTTGTAATGGTCAATGCTACTTAGAGATTACAGTGCCTTACATGACACGCATACACAAACATATAACTTGGGTATGCACCTTGAGAAATTGTCTAAATTATTTGCAGGTGGTTTATTTTGACCAGCATGCATGTTAAAATATGCTGTGTACAATAGCACGCATGCACACACATGTTCTATATAGCTATACACTCTATAAGGTCCACTAGCTATATACCTAGTTTGGTGGTTATTGGA
Organism: Dysidea avara; assembly: GCF_963678975.1. Taxonomy (NCBI): domain Eukaryota; kingdom Metazoa; phylum Porifera; class Demospongiae; order Dictyoceratida; family Dysideidae; genus Dysidea; species Dysidea avara. The sequence goes on along the minus strand of NC_089274.1, from coordinate 6,885,504 downwards.
ACCAGTAATAACCTGCGTAAAGTAAATGTGCACCAAAGGAAATTTCTATTATTACGTAGTTACTGGTGTGATACTAAGCAGCAATAATTTTTATTTTAATGCAGGTAGCAGCCAGTATATTCAATTTTTGTGGAGAATGTATCATATATTACAAAAGGCAGATGTACATACTGCTTTTTCAGAATCAGCCATCAGTAACATGTTAGGCAAAGGAATTCACAATACCATTAGCTAAATTATAAAGAGTATAAAGTAGGTCATTGAGATTGTACAATTTTTATCAGTGAGTCGAGATCTTTATAAAGAAGTTTACCGGATAATTTTTGCTTTGCAGTAACTATTCTGTGATTTAAGAAGAAAAATTATTTTCTGTCACAGTGAATACTGTTGTTGTACCATCAGCAAAGACCGGCCTGGGAGATGTAATGCTTAGGAAGAAGACAATTAATTGTTTATAACAAGTCAATAAAATTTTAGTTACTTAAGTAACACATGTTTGTGGCATTCTGTAGAACAAAGAGTTCATAATATATATATATATATATTAGGTATATATTATGAACTCTTGGTTACCTTGAATAACAATTTTTGGAACTGTTACTACTTGTAGTTCTCAAGCAGTTTTGCTTTGCCATTATGAAACATCACATTAAAGCTAGTTGAACATGTTTAGAGTATCTATACTCAATTGTTTTATTAGGAAGCCATATTTGTAAGCACATATATATTTCCCCAGTTAATTTACTTTACTTTCCATAGCCTCATGTTGCCTTGGAAACTTTAGTACCATTAAGCAGCTCACAGGAATCATAACATGCTAAAGTAACTAGTTTAAGTCATTTTAGTGTATGTGCAGGTAATCTCAGTACAGAAGTATATAATTAGCAACTGACCCTTGGTATATGCATTTGATAAAAATATTCTTAGCTTCATCCAGTTGTTCCCCCTTGTGGCTTAGCACACTGATGATACACCGTATAATATATTCTGCAAATTAAGACAGTGTTCTCTTTTAATTCCCAGGTCCCCCAAAAATGACAACGTATAAGGCTAAGTGGGTATTCACATGGACACTTTGCGTGAGTTTCTTTTAAAAGAAAGAAAACACCAGTGTATATTACAGAAAAATAAGAATAGTTTTGCTAGATGACTGCATATATGTAGAGAATTAGTGAATAAAGTCAGTAATCATCCATTATAACTGCATGTCTGTCTATCATAAACAACAAGTTTGTGCTGGTATAATATTCCATTGGCACTTGTCCTCCCTCGTCATCCAATAGTAGAGTCAAACGTGATGATCATGGGATATCATAGCAGCTACACAGTAAAAACAAACTAGTGAACGTCACTACTAATGTCTGCCACAATACTCACTATTTTTGTGTAGTGACGTTCACTACTAATTTTGTAGCGAACGTCACTACATTGACCACCAAGTAGTGAGTATTGTGGCAGAGCAATTCACTACTAAATTTTTACAGTGTAGGTTCAGTTCTATACCTTCAATGCATGAGCGAGATGTTACCACAGCCATGATTACTGCAAGGCCGACTTAAGCCAATGCATGGCCAGCTTCCACTACATGTGTGAACATGCTTGCATGTGGATACCATGGAATGTTTATGTAACTTAATTGATATTGCAATGTAATGAGATATGTTTTCTTACATGTCATGTCAGTTGTCCAACTTGGATCAAATATAGCCAAAAGTAAAAATGGCTATTAAACCAACAAGGGTAGCTACTGAACAGTGTTGGTAATGTTTCTATAAAACTGACATCGTATGTAATGTAGATCATGGCTACTATAGTTACTATACTCGTCAACTAAAGATGTATTATATTGTACACAATAGTGACACAATAAAAACCAGTTACTTAGTTACATTCTGCTCACAAATTGTACTTTAAGAAATTTAAAGTACACTTTTCCTTTGATCTCGCCCACATAACCTCATGCAGCTTATATCTTTAGTGAAGCATAGATGTATGCATTTGCAAAGCCAGCTTTAGGATTTTGCATGTGAACAGGAGAATGCTGCTGCAGCTACAGTACCAGAACCAGCACCAGCAGCAAATAGGCACATACTGTATAATGATAATTTACCAATGATCATATAGATACCATTAACTATAGCTATCTTTGTAGAACAGCAACTTTTCAGTCAAGACATAAATATATGGTTCCTAATTTTTTTTTGTTTGCTGATAAAGAGCTTTATATAGCCATGGCATATCATAAAACAAAATCTAGCAATTCTTTATCATTACTTGGCTACAGGTGAGATGCATATTTCATAGCTATACTGATTTAAGTCACTATAACAATAGAGTGTAAGTCTGCAGTATAATAATAATAATCATGCGTGCACAAAAAAAATTAATTGTGGAAATTTACATTTTACTTGATTGCTTGCTGACAAATGTTGTGAGCAAAACAGCGTAAGAGCCATTGTGTACATATATAGGCCATATTGTAGTATAGACTAGGGCAGAGACAATGAAATTAAGAGAAAGAGTACATCAAGATTACATTATTATGCATATACTCTTATTGACATCAAGTTGACCAAGTGATGTGCCGAGTCATCAATATTGGTAGATACAAATGTTCACCTTGTGATAGACTCACTTACCCCACGGACAGACCTACAGTATATACATTTGATAGAGTCATCCTACAAGCATTGTTCTTCAGATGATAGTTCAGGTTATTGTGCGAAGGCATTGGTATACAAATTTACATATTCGATGATACCGTAATATACTCCAGTGGCACTGAATTTGACCTTTCCATTGAAACTGTCGGGACAACACTTGAAGATCTTGTTGAAGGAGATAAGTTGTTAACTGGTGTAGTCACCATGGCATCAACTACACTGTAGACTGGGTCAATTGTGTCCTCCTGTAAAAATATGATATTATGTGATAGTTCACATACTGCTACTGTCTATTTTGTAGCTAAGTGATCACCATGGAGCACTATTATATGTTTGTATGCAATTGAAACCTATACATGCATACATGTGTCAATCAATGTGCTAAGAGAATTCAAAGCCATTTAACAGCTGTTCATATACACAGAACTAATGTGTGTTAAGACAAACTCAGTTATTGGCTTTTGCATAATCAATAGTAAAGTATGTAATATACCTTTGAGTTCTCCTTATGAATGGTGATGGAGGGACATCTCCTGGTATAGCAGAACCAACAATGTATAACAAGCCCCACAGATGCCAGTCAACACTCCAATAGTAATAACGTACACCACTGGGGCTTTTATATCTATGGCATAATAAACCAATGATAACTTAAATCATTATTAGACTTATTTTCATTGTGTATCTCTAGCTACACAGTATGACACAGACCTGGTTAACAAGCAATATTGTACTTACTTGGTCGACTAGACATTGGGTGACCTGCAGTTCGAATCCTGGGGTTGGAGGGATTTCTTTCCTTACTTTGGCCCCTTTTCTGTTACACCTTATCAGTCATTAAGTCAAGTCACCAAGTCAAGTCATTAAGTCTAAGTCCTTGAAATTAAGTTAGATAATCCTAAGGCTGCAGCACATGTTGCTGTCAGACCTTCAGTGCTGGTCACTGTAAAGTGTTAATAATAATAAATGCCACACCTTCAATAGTAACTGCGCTTGAGTAGTGTCATGTTGGATTTTGGGTTTCAACATCATTTTCGAGCATCAAGTGGTGGTCAAATTTGAATAGTTGCTGCATGAACTAAGGTAATAAATGCTGTGGTGTTTAATCAAGTAAATATGTAAATATTTGTATATTTTAACAATGACATAACCCATTATGAGAAACAGCAGATACCAATCCATTAAAATGCAAGCACTGTGACCTTGTTTGCAATATTTGGTGATGTAAAATGGATCACATCAGTGTTTATTTTAAATGGTATTGAACTCATACTGAGGTGGCCTTGTTAATGTGGTCAGTAACCATACTTCCACTTGCCCAAAATTGGTAATTATCGCTATTCTTACTAGCTGCTGTCTGCATGCCTTGACAGCGAATGTCATCAAATTCCCTACACTGGTATGTAGCTAGTTGTAAAAATAGTGACATTCAATTGGCTAATATAGCTGTGTATCCTGGCAATGCTTTGTAAATATGATTTTGCATCTGGGCATTATTAAAATATTTGTACCAACAAAGGATTGTCGAGACACTACTTTTCTAGGGAAGGTTCAACAAGGCTTGCACTATGAAGGCTTTCAAACTACCTAAATTCCGACTTCATTTTGTTGATATCACAGTTGGGGTTGGGCCACATTAGAAGTCTGCCAACACAGTTAATTAATAAAATCACCAAATTAATATAACCTTGCCCACTGAACCAGGCTCCAATAACCACATACATTGGAGTCACAGCTGTACAATTGGCATTGGTGTAAAAGATTACAATTGTCCACATCATACCCTGACTACACCATACACCCCACCACACATGCATATACTCTCTCACCCAATGGGGTTGTGCCACCACAGCAGTTGGCTATTGATAATGATTTTGTAACCATACACACAAGCAAAAAACACATCACACCATACACTACATTTACACTATTGTAACTGACAATTTGCATGAATGCTCGGGTGGCAGAGTGGGGGCTAGCATAATAATAATAAACTTAACAAAAAAATTCAGAACTGCTCAGCCCAAGCAGCCCTAGATGATGGCATTTTTTTTGAACATCAGGGAAAAACCCAAAATAGCTCCACTCTGCCATGTATGCAAAATGTGACAGTGAGTCATGTAAAGTCCAAATTGCTAATCCATATCATCGCCATCCGTCTCATCTAGAACAGAGCTAAGGATAATAGGGCGGGTGGGTGGGAGCCAACCTGTACTAAACACATGGCGTAGAATGGATTAAAGCACACTATACTAATCTTATATACCCCCTGCGTCATGTGAGGCACGACGCCACACATTATGTATTCTTGTGGGAGCTTATTTTCTGTCTAATTCACTACATTCAACTGCCAGAAAATACATATTCATTCCTAGTGATGATTACCACATTTTGCAGGGAGGAAATGTTAGGCAGTTATGGAATAAAATACAGTATATGTACAGAGCACTGTAGTAAGAATTGTCTGGAGTCTTTTATACTGGCATTGTCAATCTGTGTGGAAGTAAAGGTACGAATGAATGTTTTGAGTCTGCATGAACTGTTCCATTATGGGAATAGCACATGTTAACTAATCATGGCGGTAATGTCGGATTCATTAGACATCTGTTTAGTATATGTTTGTACATATGTTCACTGTATTACCACATGTTGGCCATCCTTTTCATATTTAGTGTAAGCAGCAGAACATTACTATGTAAGGAATTGTGTATTTGAAAAGCTAATGAAGAGAAACAAGGTTTGTTCAATATTTGTATAATCTGAGGCTCTTACTGTTTTCCACGTATAATCTCTGCCTTTGTGACTCTGTGTGTATCTTTTTTTTGCTGCTATTTGTATGATTGAATTTTACAGGTAGATATACGGTATTGGAAATTTTGGGAAGTCAGGCCTTTTTTTGGTTTCCAGGATTCTGCAGTTTGTATATTTTTTGCCAAATTTTCCCCTCACCAAAGCCTTATAATACAAAAGTGTTGTTGTGAAGCTGTGACAGACATTATACTGTCAGTAAATATGTGGGAATGCACTGACATCGACCATTATCTGGATGATGTATATATAGTAGGTATGATTTTGTGCATGCAATGTTTTCTTGTTTGTTACAAAGAATCTTAATGTTTGTAAACATGCATGCATAATCGACACAATAAACTGTTGCATATTATGACTAAGGATGCTGTTTATTCAGTACATTAAAACTTACCTACTAAAGAGCTCATAATAGCTATCAAGGAGAGGAGAGCACCAACTGCAATACATTCAACAAAAACAGCGGTAGCTATAGAAAGCTTTCTCTAAGAACAAAAAATTTACACTATCAACACTAATATCATCAGTATAAAGGTATGGTAACTAAAGATCATGCAAAAGTGAATTTGTATAGCGGAAACTTTCTGTAGACAATTAGCTATAGATACTCTTTCTCTTACTTGTCTTATGCGTGCCATTAATACAAGTGCGACATGGATTCTATCCTGGTGGAGATCTGCAGTCTGCATCTGAGATAGCTATTATCTCACAAGTTACACTATGCATGCTTATTGTGATGAACTACATGGTAGCTAGCTCATGTAATGTGACTGTTCTACATGTATTAGAGTGGTTATACTCATTGACCTAAAAACCTGTCCATTTCTACATGTATTAGAGTGGTTATACTCATTGACCTAAAAACCTGTCCATTAACATACGGCATACTATTTCTGACCAGTCCGTATAGAGTACATAAAAGTATAGATAATAGAGTACATAAAAGGGATAAGAAACGAATAACGTGACATCACTAAAATTAATGTACATTTCTATTCCATGTATTACATTACAAGCATACCCGTTATGTTTCCTGTGTTTGTATCAAAGAGAAATAAATAATTGTTGTAACGACAGAATTTTGTAACCAACAACTGTGAAACTTCGCTACAATGAACTCAAGTAAGTAATTGAGGGAACTAGCTAGCATAGAACGAGATTGAAAGTGAAGAAAACGGTCTAAAAATTAACCCCCATAACTTTCTTTGCAAATAAAAAAATATATTCTATCCTTTTAACTGTAATAAGCCCTTTTCTTACCATTTAACAAAGAGAACCAGAGGGAATATCAGTGAAACAGGAACAGTTGTTCGAAGAAACAAAATATCCGAGCACAAAAGTATCTTCCATATTTACCAAGACAAGCCAAAAGACCTCTAGCAGTACGATGCAATGGCAAAAGACTGCATTGGTGACACGCCTAGCTTACCACAAGACTTGAAAGTGGAATCGGCTATGTAAGAAGCGGTATGTACGAGGAGGTACAATGGCGTGTAACAATCACAGTTATACGAGTTATAAATGCGTTACAAAAATACGGTCTGAATTCTCTCGCCAAAATCTCTCACAAAGGTCTCAATATTTGCTGTAATCTGTTGGATTACTATTTACATTGCTTAGAACACTAATTCCTGGGCTTGAGCACAAAACTGTCTGTCACGCGTAGCAGAAATCAAACTAGAAACCGTTTGAGTTTCCCTTTTATGTACTCTATTATCTGTGGTAAAAAATACTATAGGTGCTATTTAGTGTCAAAATTATAGCACATATAAAATTTTAGATACACTCCTATTACGTAAGGTAGCAGTATAAATAGAAGTTCTACAAACTTCATCAATATTATTGCAAAACTTCTGAATCTCTCAATAGAGATTTCCAACCAAATTGAAAATTTTACATTCCTTAAATTCTTTGGTATGGTATATATTGTGCTATCTATTAGAATAATTTTAGTGCAAACCGCTCCTCAATCAGTGGCTCCTACCAAACATATAAGCAAAAGAAGTCATCAGAGCAGTGATTTTTGTGTACAACATTTTTAGGGCTTTTCTGTACATTAATGTGGCACCAAGCACAATATACAAACGGCCATAAATTTGAGTATGAATCTCCTAATGACATGAAATTTTCACCACATAACCATTTAATGTAGTAAAATGCATGAGCTAGGTAAAACCTTTCTAAAATGACCACTCCTTTGTAGAATGACCACTTGTATAATTAATGTTTGAATCAGTAATTTGCTAAGAATAGTATGAGTTCTATAAATACAAATTATATACCGGCACCCCAAACATATTTACAGATGATTAAGTAGTGATATTGTATTATAGAATGACCTTTGACATTACAGGACACAATTAATAATTACTTTGCAAAATAAGACAATCAGATTCCACTGAACATAGCTATATGACCAGTATTCTTCAGTATTATTGTAAGACAGCAATTTTTTGATACTATATACTTCACTTTATTTGCCACACTAAAAGTACAGGAGATAGTAATTATTATATAATATGATGACATCATTGCATAATAAAGAGAAACAATAAACTGTCTCTGACTAGAATTACATGCAGTCATGCAGCTACAACAAAAAAGACAATAGTAGTAGTGGGCATATCAGAACATCACAACAGGTAGTTGTGAAGCTTTACAAGGTTGGAATCACTTGCCAAGCATTGTTTTTAAGTTATACATCACCTTGCATGTTATAAAGCAAACATCACCTCACCTCACTTCACCTCACCTCACCTCACAACACAACAAACTGCTCACTTTCAAACTATACTTGTATTGACGTGGATGGATGTCTTGAACGCCAGGATGGTTGTAACGCAAAATTCTGAAGTATCCTAGATGGTGCTATGACCCTTTTATAAGACAAAGTTTTCGTCATTAACTAGCTACCACAAAACATCTTTTCATCAAAAAACCGATGCCAAATTCAGAATCAGCGTATCTACTTTATCTAAACCCACTCCGTTCAGCCTTACAGGTCACAGAAACTCGCGGGAAAGTCTGAACATTTGGTGCCGTAAGATCCAGTGTTTTTCATACATTACGCCTTACAGAATTTTTGTATGGCTTCTTCCATTGGGGAATTTTATTTCTCAAACTTTGACTTAGCGTATTTCGGATGAAACCAAGAGTTCATAATATATATACATACTAAGGAGAGTATCCTACTCTCAATATACCCCTGTAGAAAGGCGTATCGTGAAGTTATGACGTAACACTTCTGAGTTCGCCCGTTTTTCTTTGTATAATTAATGATGTCATTAGTTGAACATGGTATCGATTGAACGCGTGCCTACCAACGTCGCTAGCAACCAAATTAATTCCAGCTCTAAGCGTTTCTCACCCAACTACAATCGTTCCTTCATGGGTTAAGACCGCTTCGTAGGCGTTTCTTACTAGGCCATTCGCGAATACGGCTATCCTGAGCGTCGCAAGTGTGAAACGGTGCTAACGATTCTTGCACTTTTGCGGCTTCCTGTACGTCACAAACCACAACATCCTGTCGTTACGTCATAACTTCACGATACGCCTTTCTACAGGGGTATATGAGAGTAGGATACTCTCCTTAGTATATATATTATGAACTCTTGATGAAACTTAATGCGGTACCAAGCATAGGCTACTACTTACTAGAACAGCAGCTTGTGAAACACTTGTTGAAGGGGTGTAATTTGATATATATGTGAAAAATCGCCGGGTAGGTTGGAAATCTACTCTCGAATGACCACGGCTACAAGACATGCGGTAACAAAAACCTCGCTCATCCAGCTGAATACAGTGGATGAGTGGCTACAATGTGTCCGTTGCGGCTTTTTACTTAACGGACCCCTACAGCTTCAATGCAGTCATCGAATATGCACTCCCTGTGCTATGAAACTAAAGCAGCAAAGGTATAGGCTAGGTTTAACAAAATAATGTCGAAGTTAGTTGATCCTGTGTATGTCGGTTGTAGTTCACCAACTTTCTTCTGTGAACAGTGTCAAACAAACGTCGAATTCACTGGGGTAAGACACACTCCGGCGTCAATGTTTTATAGCAATAGCTATGCATTTTTCTTTCATATACAGTACTTTCATGACAAGGCAATAGCCAAGGAAATTGATTTCAGCGTAGTCAGCTGTCCACATTGTAATTGGACTGGAGAGTATCGATATTACCAGGTAAATTATATCATAAGTTGAATCATGCATACAGGGTACATGTTTGACTATATTTGCAGAAACACTTGAAGGAGGGATGTCAACTAGTCAAGGTATCAAGTCCCTATGAGGGATGTAATAAGGAGGTTCCAAAATCGCAAATTGATGATGAGTGTAATTTCAACTTTCTGGGCTGTCAATTTAAGGCTGCTAGAAATGATAAAGAATTAGCAAATCACATGGACGAATCCCAGAAGGATCATATTCTCCTAATTTGTAAATATTTATCCTCAAAACAGTATCAATCCCCTCATTCACCTCAGAGGCCAAATGGCATCACCAGTATTTGTAGTTTGAATACTTTAGAAGAATTGATGCATTCTGAATTAGACAAAATACATGAAAAAATAGACAGTACTAAGCAGAAAGAAAATGCCTTGCAAATCAGTGAAGTTCAAAGCAAGCAGAAAGATATTGCTTTCAGACTGACGGGAGTTGAGGACCTTCTAGCCACCCTGCAAGCTAGTATTAATGAGATCAACCATACTTATGAGGAAGTATCTCTCACCTTACAAACACTTCAAGCTACTTCATATGATGGTCACTACATATGGAAGATACCAGATATCACCAGACGTAGGAGGGATGCTCTACTAGGAAAGACTGTCAGTTTATATTCAGCACCATTTTACACCAGCAGGTTTGGGTACAGACTGTGTCTACGTGTGTATTTAGATGGTGATGGTAGTGGCAAGGGACGTTACGTATCTTACTTCCTTACCATCATGAAGGGAGAATATGATGCTTTACTAGAATGGCCATTTCAGCATATGGTGACAATGACATTAGTGAACCAGAAAGGCAACAACAATATTGTACAGTCATTCAGACCCAACCCAACCAGTACTAGTTTTCATCGACCAAAATCAGACATGAATGTGGCATCTGGTTGTCCTAAATTTGCTCCACTATCAATACTGGATAATCCTGAATTTGTTGTTGATGATGTGGCGTTCTTCAAATGTGATATCGATGTAAAGAAATTGGCACTGCTTTAGCTCATGCAGTATTATCTATCATTTTTTCCAGAATTTTAGTCTTTATACATGTTTATATGAATATAATAGGCAAATTACAGGACTATCAACAAATCACTTACATCAATGATTACAAATTTTTGTATTCTATAGTCAGTCAATATCATCATGTATTATGAATGCACTTAACATAATTAGTTTTGGGATAGAGGGATAATTTTCCACTTTATTTATATGTGCAGTGACACATTCAAAATGCATTCAAGGTTATTATGGCTATTGGTAAATGTGATAGGTAATAGTGCATGCCAGCGGCGGAGGAAGTAGTTGATATGAGGGGGGGCTGGGCTGACCCAGACTTATTTCTATAGTTTGGTAAGGTGAGACCAAAAAAAAAAAAAAAAAAAGGTCACAACCAACTCACAAGAGCTTTCCACCTCACCAGCTACCATTTCTAGCTGATAAACTACATAAAAATCCTTACATAGCTCGCTACACACTGACTACTTTATTAGAGTGACTGCTCTATTAGAGTATCTCGATCTTTATCACGGTTTTCAGCTCCACTCCAAGAAAGATAATTTCGGTGTGATATCATTTTGAGGGGGGCTTTAGCCCCCTAGCCCCCTAGCCCCCCCCCCCCCCCCCCTATGGTGCATGCACATATAGTCAGCCACCATTTTTTTCAAGAAGGTTTATAGCTAGTAGCTAATTATGTTCAATTCTATTATCCCGCAATTCCACGAACAGAACATGCAAGGCTATGTACTTTATACACAGTTTCATAATTCTTTATATTGTAGGATGCACACAAAGAGTTCATGAACATACTACTCAACTTAAAGTACAACTGTAACAAACAATAGCAGATGGCATGCATGGTTTTTGATATACATAGCTGGGAATGTTAATTAGCACACTGCATGATGTTCGTTAAATTCACCTATAGATCTTTTGTTGTAGTATGAAATTGAACTGGATGGATAATACTAAGTTGGTGATTTTAAAATGCTTTTTAAAAATTGCTATGTGTACGAACAAACCTACGCATCTATATCATGCATGATGAATGGTTCCCTATAATGGTTTATCAACATCTATCATAACACCTGTCAGTAAAACTGTCATAACTACCTCTCAACTACTGTTACTATCAGGAAGTGCATGGACTCAGGAAGTGGTTATAGATGACTTCATTCAAATGATAGGCCAATAGTGGTGTACACATAACATGGCTTTATTTGCATTCCAGCATCATTGATACCATACACATCACTATATAGATTTTGGTATATTGTACAGTAGCACTGATATGGTTGCTGTCATTTTAGTACTACCTTGATGTGGTTAGTGCAGGTGGCTTTTGCTAAAAATAGCCTGAGTGTATTGCATTTTACATCATACAACAAGTGTATATTTTTAGACACTTTTCACTATGTATTGTTGATTTGCAAAGTCATGACTTTTCAGTAAGGACTTACAATGACATAGCAGACAGACATAAACAACTACACAGCACATTAATGTTTTATATTTATACCATAAGTGAACAATAGAAACTATACACAAAATTTAGAGTAGCTACTTGCTACAGTACAAACTTCATTTGTAATTGCGTTGATTTGTAAAATAGTGTGCACATACACACTGTATTATCAAGAGTTAATAATAGTATAATGTGCATGAAAACTTGGACACCTATAAGTATACAACACATTCCACATCTTTTCTCAATGTAGATACTTTTTAGTACAATATTAAGTCAACTCCATGCAGTCCCAAGGTGTCCTTATTAGTCATGCATATACTTTAAGTACGTACAGTATACAGTAGCAAAATAGGATTTCATATGGCAAACTTTTACTCAGCTATAGCTGGTCACATGTGCATGGTTCCTTATAATTAGGTACTTGCCAAGTTTCAATGTCAAGATCATGATTTCAACTCCCTGCTGTACAGACTTTCAGCCTTTTTGTGAGTGCTATAGTTTAATAGTCGTATAGCGGAGTAGCTATGTGGAACTGGTTTATGCAGTCACTTGAAAATGACCACAATTATTAACTGCATAATCTGTGTGCAACAAAGATTTGCCATTGTTGCTGCAGCACTTTAGTAACAAGACAGTTCCAAGGAGGTTTCCAGTATCTGTGTCATGGTAAGTCAGATCAACATACCCTAATAGAGCAATTACCCTAATACAACAGTCAAGCTGCTCACTTCTAAGGAGCTATAACTTTCAAAACATATCCTTGTGTGTGTTCCCAGATCCCATGCTTTACATGCCAGTATGTCATGATTTTAGCAATAATGCTAAGCTCTGGTGTCACAGTTACACAAAGTCTGGATTGGAAACCAGTCACCAAACTTCATGGAGTACGCTGCAACAGTGTGCTGAGTGTATACATTGTGTTTCTTCAGCACAATACATTATAATGAACTTCTAGATCTGGCACCTCTCCACAACAGACACTTTGGGACCAGAGATTTACCTTGGAATTACACAAATAAAATGCGTATCAAAAACTGTAATAAACAAATCATTTCACTACAAGTATCATAAATAGCCAAATAAACAGATGGCCTTTCTATAAAGGGCTGTGAGTATCCGTTTGAGCACCAAGAGAATATATCATGTATACATATGTATGTATGTATGTACACACATATGCTTATATAATATAGATATGGAAACCAATTTACTGCAAGATTTATGGAGAAAATGCTCTTGATTGGGTTGCTACATACAGCTACAGTCATTTTTTTGCAATATATATAAATATGGCAGGATGCATACACACGCAATTATAGGATCATGTTTAGTATTAGAGTAGCAAAGTAAGGGATGGTGGCAACTTCTTTGTAAACTTTAGACTGCACTCTCTCATGATCAATTATACTAGTAAATTGGCAGTAGTAAAGATAAGGCGGACATTTTAAACAACTACTTTTCATCAGTAAGTATTAAAGAGGACTTGGATTCATTCTCCATGCACCATTCATGGATCCCCACACTATACATCTCAACTCTTTAACATTGAGTGTTCAAAAATAGTTAGAAGATCTAGACATCCATAGAGCACCGGGGCCAGACAATAAACCAATATACCATTTACACCCAGCATGGCACAATTATTCTGCTTATATTATGCTAGCAATATATATGCGTATATGCTTGACACTTCACACACCTATAAGCTGGTACCTACAATGTGACCAAATTTTGGAAAATCAACCATATGGGTGCATTTGCCACCTAAAATATTAAATGTTTTAATGATCAAATAACAAACTTTATAGATTGTAAGTCATTCTCAATACCTTAAATTACAAGAAAAGTCTTGAAATATTTTTAAAACTGTGCTCTGCTCTTATTTAGCAACCCACTAAACATGAAAATTTTAATTATTTCTCATGTCCTGCCATTTGCATGGGTAATTTGGTCACATATATACTTTATTATTTTCATTTTTATTGTTTCTTACTTGCCTGCATTAATGGTCTGCATGCATGGGGGAAACTTGTGACCTCAGCCAGAAAAAGTATATACATACAACTTACGTATATGTTCACAATTAAATGTGCAATTAATTATAAGTTATGTACTTTGCTCTAGGACTACAATGGAGCATGTTTATAAAGCCTCAACTCGTCACACTATTTGGACTCAATGGATATGGTACATACCATTGATAGTGATACATAATTATATTATTGGATAATTAGGAGCATTATGAAATTCTGATTGCCTGGCACAAGGCACATCTTGGTACCAAGCTTGGCTAGAGTATGATAAACAGGCAATTGAGTTATTATTCTGAATCACCCAATATGTTGTCATACCTACAAGGTAAACCACTTATGGGAAGAGGCTGAAAGTGAATAGGTTAATTGAACCTCAAACCTTTTGTGGTTTGAAAGAAATCACGTGAAAATACAGCAAAAAATCCAACAGTGTGTAACAATTATGTGATTAAGAATTGTTAATAAAAATGATTAGCTACTTGCCACTCTTACCAGAAAAACTGCTCAGGGAAATGAGTTGAAAATCAGTGTATAGATGAATTAATCATCTAAAACTTGAAGACCCTAGAAGAATCAGATTTAAAGTAAGAAGTGCGAGATATACTCTAATAGAGCAGTCAGCTAAGAATTACTTTATTAAAGCATTAAACTATATGTCTTGTAGAGAATTTAACTCTGTTATAAGCAACTACCCTGTAGAGAGTTTAGCTACAATTCACCCACCATGTAAAGAGCTCAGTTGCATTAAAAGTCTCCATGCAGAGAGCTCAAACTACAAGTCACCCTGTAGAGAATTCAGCTATACAAGCAAGTCATCCTGCATGAGAGTTCAGCCATAATAGAGATCTCCCTATAGAGAGCTCAACTACAACAAGTCATCCTGTAGAGAGTTCAGCTAAAATCCACTCACCATGTAGAGAGCTCAGTTACATTAAAAGTCTCCATGTAGAGAGCTCAAGCTACAACAAGTCACCCTGCAGAGAATTCAGCTACAAACAAGTCATCTTGCAGAGAGTTCAGTTATATTAGAGGTCTCTCTATATAGAGAGCTGAAGTCACTCTGTAGAGTTCAACTACAAACAAATCACCCTGCATGTATAGAGAGAACAGCTAGAAACTATTAAGTTACCCTGTAGAAAGATCAGCCAGAAATCACCCTGTAGAGAGTTCAGCTAAAATTTATTTATTTATTTTTATTTATTAAGGGAAAAGTGGAGAAAATCCACTCACAATGTAGAGAGTTCAGTTACATTAAAAATCTCCATGTATAGAGAGCTCAAGCTACAACAAGTCACCCTGTAGAGAATTCAGCTACAAAACAAGTCATCTTGCAGAGAGTTCAGTTGTATTAGAGGTCTCCCTATATAGAGAGCTCAGATACAACAAGTCACTCTATAGAGTTCAGCTACAAACAAATCACCCTGCATGTAAAGAGAGAACAGCTATAGAAACTATTAAGTCACCCTGTTGAAAGATCAGCCAGAAACAAGTCACCCTGTAGTGTAATTGAACTCTCTATACAGTGACTTGTTTCTAGCTTCATGATCTCTCTACTAGGTGATTTGGAATGTAGTTGAACTATATTTTAAGTCACCCTGTAGAGAGTTCAGCTAGAAACAAGTCACCCTGTAGAGAGTTTAGCTAGAAAAAAGTCATGTAGAGAGATCAGCTAGAACATAGAGTTCAGCAAATGTCACCCTATAGGGAGATCAGCCAGAAACAAGTCACCCTGTAGAGAGTTCAACTACATTTCAAGTCACCCTATAGAGAGATCAGCTATAAAAACAAGTCATCCTGTAGAGATTTCAGCTATATATAAACAAATCGCACCCTGTGGAGAGATCATGCAGTTAGAAACAAGTCACCCTATAGAGTTCAACTATTCACCCTGTAGAGCATTCGGCTAGAAATAAATTATTCTGTTCAACTACAAACAAATCACCCTGTAGAGACATCCACTAGAAACAAGTCACCCTGTAGAGAGTTCAACTATAAATTTCAACTTTTCAAGTAGGGAGATCAGTAGTCACTTTGTAGAGAGTTCAACTACTACATTTCAATGCACCCTGTACTAGGGAATTCAGCTAGAAACAAGTCACCCTGTAGACAGATCAGCTAGAAACATATCACCCTATAGACAGATTAACTAGAAACAAATCTACCTGTAGAGAGTTCAACTACATTTCAAATCACCTTCCGTAGAGTAGAATTAAGTCACCCTGTAGAGAGTTCAGTTACGTTGCAAGTCACTCTGTACAGAATTCAGCTACAAGAAAAACTGATCCTATAGAAAGTTCAGCCATGCTTCAATTCTTTCTGTAGACAGTTTAGTTAGGATACGAGTCACTCTTTGGAGTTTTACCATGCATGGCAGTCTATAAGAATTCAGCTACATAACAAGTCTCCCTGTAGAAATTTCAGCTGCATACACTTTTCCCTGTATTCAGCTACAAACAACTTGTATATAGTTAATGTGATAATTATGACCAATCTAAGTAAATGTATATGTATGCAGCTAAACAAGTAATTAAAAATGTCACTCCCTTCATAATCCTCATTCCAGCAAGACAAGTTAAAGATATACCCAAGGCTGGCCTTGTATGAAATTACAAAGAGTGATATCTAATCCAAAAACAGCTAAGCTGCAAAAAAAGGATGCAGCTTCTAAAAAAGTGAGATGTGAAATCAAAGGTGGTGGCCAAGAAATGGCTATGATAGTAGCAGAACTATTAATAACGACAATTCAGGTGCCATGCAGCCTCAGTTTTGGTGCTGAATCCTATAGTGAAACCTAGAGGAGGCAACACAAATTCACCTGAATTGTCAATTAAATTTTTTTTGCCATTAACTCTTGGCTGTTACCTAGGATTTCACATCTTTTTCTGGATTTTTTGGAGGCCGCACCCTTTTTACATGTTTTTGGATTAGGCCACTCCAAATAAATTCTCTGTTTCCCGTCCACCGCCCGCATCTGGTTACTGCTAGATCTAAATATTCCATTATTCCGTATTCTTCCATTATTTTCCGGTTATTCTTGCAAACTGATAGGCTCAGTGAAACAGTGTCAGCTCACGTGTCAGCAGTGCTATCAAGTCAGCACAAACTTCACGTTTGAGTTATTTTTGCAACTTACAAAGGAACAAGCTTAAGCATGAGTTTATGCAGCTTTTTTGGAGGCAAATAATGGCTTGAAAAGCTATAATGAAATAATGGAAATGGACCGCCCGCCCGCATGCAAATATGCCTGAGTTCAGGACGGGAAACAGAGAATCTATAGTTGGCCTTAGGCAGTGCCAGAACGTGTTAACTTGTATATTAACACGGCTTTCTCCACGATCCGTCAGGTCTTTGCGTTGCAGGTAAGTACAAGTGACCATCATGTCCCCTGAAAACATTTTCTCTTTAGGATTCGGACCCTGCTTCTGCTATTGCTAAATCCTAGCGCGATTGCCCGCTAAAATTTCGGGCAAGCGGGTACAAAAATCGTGATGTCAGCATCTTAGTCAACGTAGATGTCAGTGTCTCGGTGTAGTCTCGTCCTCGCAGACCCATTCTCCGGGGTGGCGCTTATCGATTAGAGATTATAAGCGCCCCCTCTTGCGGTGTATCTATAAGCGCCACCCCGGAGAATGGGTCTGCGAGGACGAGACTAGTCTCGGTGAGTGTATCAGCGCCCAAAGGAGCGCGACGTAGTGGGTCTACGCTACAGAAGGTAGCCCAGAGAAAAAGCCAGCTAAAATAGTACCCCAAGTAGAAGAAGTATATCGGTATACAAATGTAAGGTTAGTGTATTCTTATAATTAACGCACTTCATAAACTTTTCACAGCAAGATGGTTGTCGCTGTCAAGGATGGCGTAGTATGCACCCCCTAGTGGTCAGACACATTCAGATATTCCGCTGTACAGCTCATCAGACTTGTAAGGCTTGTCAGAATACATACAGTCTACACATCGGTGACTTACAAGGATTAAGACAGAAGACTTAGATAGGATAGTATGTAATGGACAACCTGTTAGTTCAGATGAAGAATGAGAAGGAGGACCAAGGTACAAAGAGGATGTATGTGTTCTTGTTTCAGTTTTTTAAGAAACATGTTAGGAGCAGAGATACCAACTATTGCTGGCGACAATCTAGTCTCACATGGCCAGACCGCTTTTTCTCCCATGGTGCTAATCAATTGAAAATTATAAGCACCTGCTCGAAAAAGGATCTGGTCCAGTTTGCATCAGCAAGTCATTCTCAGCACCTTTATCCTTGTGCACAATGATGGCCTTGTGAAGTATGTTGGCACAAGTGCGCTTCTCATATCGTTTAGCGGGCTTCGAACAAAGGCGGTTATGACGTATGCTGAATCAACACCCAATACCACCATGCTGACTGAGAGAATGACTTGCTGATGCAAACTGGACCAGACCCTTTTTTGAGTGGACGCTTATAATTTCCAATCGATAAGTGCCATGAGAGGAAAAGCTGTCTGGCCACGTGAGACTAGTGACAACCTGGGTGGGTACCTTACCTTTTGAAAAACCTACCATTGCCAAAGTATGTGTTTTATAGTATGCTACTGAGCTTTTCATGTTTGTTGTATTTGAGAAGTTACAGTATTTACAAATCTAATTACCTTAGCTGAATGAATATAAGCTAAATTATATACATGGTTGATTGATTGCCTATTTAGTCAGAATGGCATGGTCGCCTGATTTTTAGAAGTAGCATAACATCAACTTGTTGCTAATAAGGTGGTCATTAACACAAGTTTGAAATACATGTGAAGTGAGTTTCTGAAAAGCGTGAATGGTTTTCCTAATGGGCTATAAGGGGAGTTGAAAAGAGGCGTACCCCTTATGCATGTGAAGAAAAAAGCCTTGGGAAAATTTGGATAAGAAAACATGATAGGTAACAGTTGAGAAGATGTTGTGCTTCCTTTGCAGTACATAACAAAGTAATTCATTAATTACATAACAAAGTAATTCATTAATTACATAGTATCCATGGTATAATGCAATATTGATATATGTATTACAAAGCAGTAAAAAGTAGTGAAACATCCGGTACCTCTTACAGTAGTGTAAGTGCTTTGAATAATTTTGTGGCACGATATAATAATTATGCTGTTCAAGGAAAGTGTTGATATGGAAAATTTATGCCTCCATATGGTTCCATTACATGAAGAAGTCTGATTGAAGCACAAGGTGCAGAGCACACACACTTGTCCAAAGGCACATGCCACTGGTGAGTTTATTATTGTGGCATAAAATGGTGGCTGTGTGCTGCTTTGTTTGGCCTCCAACCTTGCAACTGTGGTCAGGCAGGTTGGTAGGCTGGCAGACGAATGAGTTTTGTTGATTTAAAAAAAAAATTTTTGTATCCACCATTTTTGCTTTTAATGCTTTATTTGATTTTTAGTTGCATAAGATGTCTCTAGGATGATCGACACATATCGCCAAAAGTTCATAATATAAAAAGAGAGGAGAGTGTCCTACTACAGTATAGCCTGTATAAACGCTTATCTCGAAGTAATGCAGTAAAACTTTGATTACTTTAGGATATCATGTCAACACGTAAAGTGTTAAGTAGTGTTGACAATGCCATTGAAGCCATAACTATGACGGTTATTGAAACTTAATGCTGAGTGCATCCCTGACCAGCTAACACATTGAAAGTGACTATAGGTATTGCTACTCGTTTATACAGGCTATACTGTAGTAGGACACTCTCCTCTCTTTTTATATTATGAACTCTTGATATCGCTTTTGGGTGATCCCTACTTAACAATACTACTGTACTGTTTGATACTTTTGTTTTGCAGGCAGTGAGAAACTTTGTAATGTACAAGTTTGGCCACCTGCCACAGAATGAATGGCACACTATGTATGGACTAGCAAAAAATATTCCTTCATTGTGTTAACCACTTGAGACTGGAGACACCTTCCAACCATGCTAAGTCAGTTACTAATGGTGACAATGCTATGGCTCAGATCTACAGGGAGAACTACACAAGGTTTGTGCTATGGCTCAGATCTACAGGGAGAACTACACAAGGTTTGTGGGTATTTTGTTTATAAGCATGGGATAATATTTTGCAGCTCTTAGGTGATATTTTGTTTTTCTGAAGAATTGCTAGCATGCCATTCTTCAGGTGATGCACACTGTTTAGTATTCTTAGTTTAAGGATGTAGTCTAGTCACTGGTACTTTTTATTGTCTCTGTCTAGCTTCACTTGGCTCTAGTTCGCTGATGACAAGCTTCACTCCTGATCAGGCACTGTTGCAAGACGATGGCAGCAAACCACCACCAAAGAGACCTAAAATAGAAGGTATTTACATTGTACATAGTAGTCAGCAATATTTTGTTAATGTATGGTATACCGTACGCAAGGAAATTTTGACGTCAAAAAAATTTGACGAATTCAGACTTCAGCAGATTTGACGAATAAAATGTTGACGAAAATGAAGAAATTGTAGGCAAAACCTGTACTTTTAAGGGCGCTTATAAACATTTGACGAATTTAAATTTGACGAATTAAACCAATTCGTCAAATTCGTCAAATTTTTTTGACGTAAAAATTTCCTTGCGTACGGTAGGATAAACAGTGTCATTGACACAATAAATTTTTAATACCTGTATGAGTGGTCATCAGAGGAGGTTGGTCACGCGTCATCGTTCATCCCGTGATCTCCAAAGAAGTGGTGAACTGTGTGTTGATTCTAATTCAACATTGACACCTCGTAATATTGTAAAGGGCAGATTGCATGCCAGTGAGACCAAGGGACATATATTTCATACCAGTGTGTCCAATTGGGCCCTTACAAGCCTTCTCAGTACAATGCACTGCATTCCTAGCTGTTAAACAAGCCTGAGCACCTTGGTTGTGTATTCTCACATCATAGGGTTGTGACTTATGACCAACCACCTCTGACTGGTCATGATAAAGTACCTTGCCTATTGTGTTAGTACATCTCTGTAGACTACTGTACACTGTATGAACAGTGGTTGTGGTTGTGAGAAAGCTTTTCAATTGGTTACAGCAGTGCTTAATCTACAAGATGTATAGTAAGAAATTATCTCTCAGTTGCAAAAAGATTTACTGCTTGAGTTCTCAGACTGAGGCCAATAGCCTTGATAATGTATGTGATCATCAAGTAGTACCAATACAGCTCGTAATAAAGGGAACCACTTTAGTATTGTTTTTGTCATAGTTACTGTAAAGTGATTTTACAGCTAGTGGGTTTAAATTATTACTCAACACAAAAACATGCATAGCAACTAATAGAAGAGCAATCATACATTTATCTTGCATCAATTATAAGTCGATATTAATCTAAATCACCAAAATTATAATTACTTTACTGATTAGATTAGTTATGTATAGTCAAACCGGATATTATGTGTTTTCCAACAAAGAAGGATTAAACTCTCAAACAAGCACACAGTCGGGTCTTCTCAGCTACTTGATACTTTCTGTATCGTGTTGTACATTTTTTACATACCGCTTATGAAGTATATGGGTCACTGTACCATTTACGTTGAAGCCCTCCTTTATTCCCACTGGTATACTATCAATGAGAATTATTTTGCACATAAAATTACCCATTTGAAGCCTTTGTCTGTATCACATGTGCAGAATTTGTGGATTGCTTGTGGGAATTATATTCAAGATTTTCAGCATTATTCTATTTCTTCAGAAGTTGATATTGATATTATCCTTTTATTTTTTCCCAAAAAGTACTCATCATTCTGAAAATTATTCCCAAATTTTGTAACTTTTCTTCACTTTTCTAAACCAAATGTATAGTTGAAACAATATATTTATATTACGTTATAGTCTAGGTGTAACGATTTGACAGTAAAGATATATTTGTTTGGGCAGGTAAAGCCAGGCATTTGTTCTTTACAGTAAATGACTGCTCTATTAGAGTATCTTGATATCAAAAGTGTTTTTATGTTCTTTTACCCTACAATTATTCCAGGCATAATTCCCACATCCCTACCAGACAGATATACGTGCACACATGCAGACACATTTCTCACAAACACTTGTTTTTTTTCATAAAATCTAAATAAAATATTTACAAGACATTTTTGTCTGTAGCAATGCTAGTTATGCACCAGATGTTATGCATTTGGCCAAACGAATGGTTGGTTACTTTGTCGCACAAGTTTACTGTACAGTTTCAATAGAGCCATTGATAGCCTACAAAACTGCCCTCCAGTTTCTTATTTCTAGTACTGAATAGTCCCAGAGCCATAATATTTGTACTATGCATATTGTGTATTACCATATACCTAGTAAGTAAATTTATATGTTTTTGAGTATGTACTGGTTTATGTAGGTCAGAGTTGGCCTCGCAGATAGTAGCTACTCTAACTGAGTCAACTAACATGGTTGGTCCAGAGGTGTGTATGGAATCGTGTAGTGTGTGGGTATGGGTGTGCTATGTGTGGGTAATATCTGTGTATGGTCTTGGGTATATGAGGGACTTAAGGGTGTAGATCATAGGAATGGTATACATACATATATTGTGACTAACTGAGTAACTGTATATACTATAGTGTTACAAGTGTAACATTGCCTACATAGTAACTGTAAAATAAGCAAGCAGAAGGCCGTATTGTGATACAGTACAAGAATTAGGACTACTATATAGTATAGCCCACTAAAGCCTGTAAATACATGCAGAGAATGAGAATATATAGTAGTGACTTGATCTTGTAGTATCTAAATACATGCTAAAGGTGCCACAATAGCCGGGACCCAGAAATTCTATATTCAACCCAGAACCTACACTTAAACACATTGACTAATTCCTATTCCTAACAGAAACCCACAAGATGGTTAAAGCCCGTGACAAATCTTGACAGCAAAATTGCTGAATGTTTTGTAAACTCAGTCCACCTGTATCCTTCAAGAAATCAAACAAATTTTGAACTGCAAGTGTTAACTGAATCCCTAAACTGTAAATATTTCAGTGTCACTTACATTTTCCCAAGATAATTGTTCTAATCATGTGTGTAGCATCTTCATTGTTTGAATCATAAAGAATAATATGAAAGTTGTGTAGCTATGTATTGTGTGTACCATTACTTGTAACCAGATGTGCAATGTATACCATATACATTGGACTATCGTGATACTGTAGCTGTATATGTGCATGCATGTTTGCGTATTGATTACGTTATCACAGAAATGATACACCTGTAGTCTGGTTTTGTGCAAATTGACAGAATAATCGGCACGTTATTAAGCATGTTATATTGGAGTAATAGCTAGTACTGAACAATGAGAGTTTATTGGCTGTCCACAGTACGTTATTGCGTCTACATATCTGTCAGATACAAATATGCTGTTTCAAATGTATGCCATATACTTTGCCTAGGTTATTTAGCACCTCTCCATCTGCTTTAGTTCTAATATTGTAATGCAGGATGTGTGAATACATGGAATTCACAGTGTGCATGGAAACAAGTGGAACCCTCAACATCATTGCCTTGTTAGGTAGAAATTTACAATTTTACACATTTGTTCAGATTGAAATAATTATAGGATCACATCCTATGTATCTGTGCTATCTAAAATATCTCATTTTGGTGTATGATGTATCTTGATATACTCAGTCTCATCATATGATTCCTCAAATTTTTGTAATATTCATATCTAAATCACTATACAGTATAGATATGATAGAATTCTATCTGTTGTGTTGCTAAAACACTTTTAGCTAGGTAGATACTTCCAGCTTCATCTGGCAAGCATGACTATGTATATATAATAATGTGAATGGTAGTTTGTTACACAAGGATTAAAATACTCTAATAGAATACACAGTGGAACCTGTTAATGTGGATACTTGAAAATGAGGACACTTGCATAATCTGGACACTTGGTAATGGTCCCATCAAAGTATCTCTTAGCATATAAACTGGCCCAAAAATCAGGAAACCTTGATAATCAGGTCACATTTGGTCGGTCCTAAGAACACAGGTTTCACTGTAGACTATTCAAAGTTTCATACATACATACATACAGTTTTGCTGTGTTAGATATGATTGCTGTTTCAGACGGGATTCTTCAATGAGCAAGTGTCGAGGGACCAGCTACCCAAAGAAGAGGAACGTACTGGAGTTCTGAAGTTTCAGATACTACACAACAACTTGAAGGAGAAGCCTCCAGATCAACACCTGATATGGCTAGTTGGACTGAAGAATGTGTTCTCTCATCAGCTACCCAGGATGCCTAAGGAGTACATCACTAGGATTGTGTTTGACCCGTGAGTAGTACAAAATGTTTACCACATCCTTTGTGGGTGTAACTTCCAGTGATTTGATAATGATGTAGGTACTGTGGGTATATTTGGAGGATGTGCCACCCCTGCATGTGGGATATATATACATATTAGAAATTCCCAGCATTGCTATAAGCACAAAACTCACCTACGTACATAATGATCTAAGGAAATGTGGTCTTTATGTTCTAAGATTATGTGTTGCAGCTAGCAAGTGACTTTCCCTATTAGAGTATTGTAAGCGTAGTCTCACGTGGCCAGACTGTTTTTTCTCCCCACAGTGCTTATCAATTGGAAATTATAAGAGTAGTAAGGGTACAGTTCTCATTGGTAACTCGTTCTCAGCACCCTTGTCAACACTTATGAAAGTATATGTCAGCATAAGAAAAAGTCTAAAGACCTTCTGATATCGTCTATCAAACGGTACGGTAGTACCGTTTAAGTAGGGATTGCAGTGAAACTTTCACACGCCGCTCAAAATTCCGCCTTTAAAAATCACCCTAGAGACATTTTACGTGACCAAAATCACCTTTACAGAATAGTACTAGTCCATATAATACATAAAACAGCATCAAATGCAACAAAACACTTGCAGGTGGCTGGATATAAAAAATTTTTTAAATTATCAAAACTCAAATTAGCCTCACTGCTTCACTTACTGACCACAGTCGCAAGGCTACAGGCCAAACGAAGCAGCGCACAGCCACCATTTTACGCCACAATAACAAACTCACCAGTGTGATGTGCCTTTTGGGGTTCCAACAAGTGTAGGTCCTCTGCACCTTGTCTTTTCTTTCATCTTTAATCAGGCTGCTTGTCTTCTTCATACAATAGTAGCTATTACAGCATAGCTTGGTGGGAAATCCCTACTTTGGCATTGGACGCAAAATACTTGCATACCATGCCAAAGTAGGAATTTTCTACCGAGTTATGTTGTAATAGCTACTATTGTTCATCTCTTATTTCACTACTTTTTACCGCTTGAATCCCTACTTCATTTTTAAATTCATAATTTTCAATATACTAGTAGTATGTACAAGTTGAGCTAAATCCTGAAAAAACAGTTAAAAGTGGATTTTTTCCCAACAGAGTTAACATTTCAGCCAACCAGATGATTAGTGGTAACAGCAAAGGTGTCAACAACAGGCACATACAGTTTGGCTCCATTACAAGTTTGGGAAAGGGCTGTAATGGACACTGTAATTATATGGCTTCCCATAAGAATTGTATTGTGAAAGTTTTGATTGGCCATAAATATTATGTCAGACATTTGAACAAAAAGATATTGAAAATTTTTGGCGGGTCAAGCAGTACTGCAAATGAGCCAAATTTCAAGATCGTGTGTAATTGCATCCATGAGTTATTAAATGTTTTTGAGGATTCAGCTCAACTTGAACATACTATAGCAGGAATAATTATGCAAATGCCTAATTACGTACTGTATAAAGTCGATACTCTTATCATATGACACACCAGTATATGTTTTGGAAACAATTATGGATAAAACTATAACAGGAAACTCGACCACATATGTCCATCTCCTTATTGATTAATAACAAGGTAAACTATGAGCTGTGGTTGACATGCATTTAACTAGCATGACTAATAATGGTAATGATAGATTGTGTGCTCGTGTTTAGCCTGTAATCATCACCTACTTAACCTCAACTCAACTATTTTTAGCCATACTAAGTTGCCCGTGATAGAATGGTTTTCTGATAGCATATGACAAAGCACACCACACCCTACATCAAATAAATAAAGGCTTCTCATGCATTGTGTTCTATGGTATTGTTTTTTGTGTGTTCAATAGTTTTATAATAGATACTTACACTATAGTCACACAAAGATTGTATTTTGTTTTTTGTCTTCTAAATTTCTTTATTAAACCTGTTCCCACAGATGTGATTTGATAAGCTGCCTGTATTGTAGTTCTGTGAAAAGCAGTTTGTAAAGCAATGCATCCTGGTGTATTGAGGACAAATGTGTATAACTTGATAAGTACCACCCTGTAATATAAATATGCCAGGAACTATGGGAAGTTTCTTGATACAATAGAATGTGATTTGTGGGTGGTAGTAGTGTATTCAACATTACAATGGTCAAACATGGCCCTATTGTGACTATCCTATAATTTTAATAGCTTGCAACACTAGACTATATTCCCTGTGCTTCTAAAGATAGGGTGAGTTAGTATGGTTAACTATCCATATATCCACAGGTAGTACTATCACAACTCAGCATGTATTCTTGTGTGAATTTATTTTCCTGGCATACATAGTAGTGGAGTTGTCACATGCTTCATTGGTCATATAGAAAACACCAATCACTCGGCCTTATCAAGGAAAACACTGTGATCGGAGGGATTTGTTTTAGGATGTTTCCAACACAGAATTTTTTGGAGATTGTGTTCTGCGCCATTGCTGCCAATGAGCAAGTCAAGGTCAGCCATTTGAAGCACGCACATTTTGTAAGAGTAGATTTTGTAAATCATTACTTCATATAAATGCCATCTGTGTTATTAAAATTTTAACCAAAGTTTGATATCTGTACAATCTTTTCTCAAAAAAAACATTACCATGTATAGTTGCTGTACTGTACTACTGTGTGTATGTGCATGTATCCATACTGTGCTCATATTATACAATTCCTGCTAATCTATAGGGATATGGGACCCACATGATGAACACCCTCAAGGATTATGCAATACGACACAATATACTACACTTCTTAACATATGCTGATGAGTCTGCTATTGGGTACTTTAGGAAACAGGTATATTTTGCCATATTGTCTTGCAAAGTGTTTCATGTACTTTTGAAATCATTTCAGGGATTTTCTCGTGACATAAAGCTTTCCCGACAAGCTTATCTTGGCTACATCAAAGATTACGAAGGTGCTACACTAATGGAAGTAAGTTGTACTCTGTAGTGGATGTGAGAAATTTTACGTTGCAAGTAATATTGTTTATAAAATGTTAATCATCATGTAAGTAATTTTGTGGTAGTTTTTCTAAGTCAGATTTGTCTATTTGCTTAAGCAGCAAAATTCTGGTTGAATTTTTTTGAAATGTCCTGAATGCTGGCCTAGAACTGTCTGGTCACAAATAGAAAGTGAACATAGAAGGTTTAAAGTGCAAACATAATAGAGGGTAATTTAATGAAGAGTACATGAACTGAATGATATGAATTAAAGTTGATGGCTGCTCAGAGTATATCTTATGTTATTATTTTTGACCTTACCATAGATGAAAATTAACATTTTATATTAACCAAAAATTGGCTGATCTTTGCAATTCAAGATTAAAACCAAATTGACTGACCTCCACTGGGTTTATTGGTATCTTGCTTGTGTAATTTTCTCAAAATAGAAATTGTATTTTTGGTAACTGATAAGTTAGCTTCATGTGATAGCAGTGTGGCCTGTAGGTTTACCTTGTGTCACCCCACAATACCACAATTATGCTAATAGGTCAAGTATGTGTGGTCCACAGTGACACTTCTTTTACTGAGGTTGTCCTTTTTAGGGGTGGGTTTGAAGACCTCAGAAACTGTCCTTTGTATGTGGGGGAGGATGGGAATGGGATTAGGCATACAGTGTCCTTTATTTAGAGTGTCAAGGGTTCTACTGTGTTTGGTGGTGGGTGCATGTTGGTATATTACTGTTCCACCTAGACTATATAGGAATTAGAATACATTGTACAGTGTAGTTTGTGTTTGGCAATGTGTTAGTGTGTAGTTTGGAAACCTGTGGGTTAATGTAGATTTACGCATAAGGGAAATGACGTGACACTTGTTGTAAATATTGTGGTCATCAGTTGTTTTTTAGTATACACTGTAGGTCATGTGTCATTTATAGTAGAGCATGCAACTAGTACAACACATACAGTCATGCTTGGCTCCTTATCTGCTGTAAGTATTCAAGTACAGAAGTGCAGTAATGTATTTCTAGGTATTACATGGTCACTAACTGTATAAAAAGTATTTGATGGGGATTTATGTAGTTCATTGCTTTTCCAACATGCATGAATGGATACAGGTATCATAAAAAGGGATTTGTATTGTGGAGTAATCCATGTGATTATGAAAACACTGTTTATCTTGGCAAGAGAGAACTGACTGTATTTCCTGGCTTGTGTTTGCCAAGCAAACTACATGTACCTACTGTAATTGTGACATTTAAAGTACAATCACACCTGAAGAATAAGATGAGACCTTCAAGCATCTGAGAAAGTGTTAATTTCATTGAGACTTCCGAACTTTAATAAATCAGGCAATCAAAATGTACATGATGCTTCATATATACCCATTGCTAAGTCCATAGTATATTCTGTGTATATTATGTATGCAAAACTTGACAGTTTAAAAGAGAAGTTATAGAAACAGCATGTACACAGTGACGATGACTCACATCTCATCACTATCAAGTTTCTGAGTTCTTTCTACCCATGTCTTGCCAGGCTTACTTTATTCCACAGACTGGACTAGACTGGACTCGCGGACTGAGCTGGAAACAGCTTTTAAATAATAATCCAAGAATTATCCATCTCTTGCAACACTGGAGACACCACTATCGAGCTACAACTGTGCTGCTGCTGGCTCTTCCTTACAAGTCATGACACTAGCGCATACTGCACGGACTGGACTCGTGGACTGAGCTGGAAACAACTTTAAACAATAATCCAGGCATTATCCATCTCTTACAACACTGGAGACACCACTATCGAGCTATAACTGCTGGTACTGCTCTTCCTTACAAATCAGATGACACTAGCACATGCACTAATCAATTAGAATACACTTACGATACATGTGTACTCGCAGTGATAAAGCGTGACAGAGGCTATTGTTGTAGTGTACATGATTTCGTTTGTTGCTTCAGTACTTAACACTAGCGTTAGGGTTGTAGTTATGAGCCAGATTATTTGTATAGCCCCATCACCTTGCCTGGTGGTGCCACCTAGCTACCTGCTAAGAATAATTACTGGCTCATCTCTACAGCTGTAACACTAGTGCTAAAGTAACAAAGGAAAACATCTACGCTACAAGAATAGCCTCTATCATGCTGTATCACTGCTAGTACACATGTATCGTAAGTGTATTCTAATTAGTGCATGCGCTAGTGTCATGACTTGTAAGGAAGAGCCAGCAGCAGCACAGTTGTAGCTCGATAGTGGTGTCTCCAGTGTTGCAAGAGATGGATAATTCCTGAATTATTGTTTAAAAGCTGTTTCCAGCTCAGTCCGCGAGTCCAGTCCAGTCTACAAGTCCAGTCCAGTCCAGTCCACGAGTCCAGTCCAGTCCGTGGAATAAAGTAGGCTGTCTTGCCAGGAGCTGGGGTACATCCAAACCAAGATGCAGGTGAAAGTTCTTTGGTGATAGTGTTAAATACACACTCAGTTTACAATGAGATGCATATTAAAGTGTCATTGTTACATCTCAGTGGTGCACATACATCATTGCAATGTTGATTTTAAAGAAGCAAAATTCAATGGTGTTGTACTGTACTACAACTACTAGAGTGATTGACTGTACCTCGATTGCTTCTTTTGTAATCACCAGGTTAAGCAAATGCTGTTTCCGTTGTATTGAGAATATTACTTAGTGATGTAATGTGATGATAGTAAAATCTTTCTGGTATTAATGGTTATCAAATTATGTGGATTTGTGCAGAGGCATGTGTGAAAGCCTACCTTATACGTACAAATTTTTGAGGTACGTAATTTTTGCGGATCGACTAATTTCAGGATTTTCGCAGTTTTATTTTGAGGATCACTTGTTTTTCACTGAGGTTACCTATTAGAAAGTATAGAGCTTACCTTGATAATTGGTAATTTTCAAGGATGAAAACTTTGCGGAAAGCCAAGCAACTGCAAAAATTACATCCCTCGAAAATTTGTACATATATAGTATCTATTAGCTTTTGGTATATGAAGTGGTTTTTTTTTGTTAATTTGGAATTTGAAGGATCAAAGTGGAGGAGGTGGAGGGAGGAGGGAACATTTACCCCGAATTCCCATGCTGGATTTGCCATTGTTGCAGTTGTAGTTTGCCAACTGGTTAATATCATGACCCCATGTGCTGATGAATAGCTGTGGAATTTAGTAGCCTACCGTATTACTTCAAATTATGCCTGGTCCTGTATAAAAACCTGGTCCCGTTTAGTCGCCGAGGAATACAACATCATAACAGAAATAAATGTGGTATAATTAATGTTGATTCTAGAAAGCCAGTCACATTGTATAATGCTAGTCTTGAATAGTCACTGGTCTCATTAAACATTTAGTAGGCAGAGTAAAACAGTTGCTTGAAATAAGTAAATTCCCAGGTTGTAATTTTGAGCTGGTCTTGTATGGTTTCATTCAGTAGCCAATGTTGCTTGAAAGAAATGAGACAATTTCATTATGGTAATTCCATGTATGAACTTTAAACAATTAATGGAAGTCTGGACTACATTTAATCAGGATGCGTGTGTGTTTTTACTTCTTATATAGTCATACCATTTTTGTTTTGAATGTTATCACATCTAATTGACATTTTACTAATTGTAAAAGGATGCAGTTTTAGGAATGGCCTGCTTTATTCCATGGACTGGACTCGCGGACTCGACTCGTGGACTCGACTCGTGGACTGAGCTGGAAACAGCTTTTAAGCAATAATCCAGGCATTATCCATCTCTTGTAACGCTGGAGACACTACTATTGAGCTATAACTACTGGTACTGCTCTTCCTTACAAGTCATATGGTACTAGTGCATGCACTAATTAATTAGAATACAGTTACAATACACTGTACTCGCAGTGATAAAGCGTGACAGAGGCTATTGTTGTAGCGCTTATGTTTTCCTTTGTTGCTTCAGTCCTTAACCCTAGCGTTAGGGCTGTAGTAATTAGCCAGATTATTTGCATAGCCCCATCACCTCGCCCGGCTAGTGGTGCCGCCTAGCTACCTGCTAAGAATAATTACTGGATCATCTCTACAGCTGTAACACTAGTGCTAAAGCAACAAAGAAAACATCTACGCTACAAGAATAGCCTCTATCACGCTAGTATACATGTATTGTAGGTGTATTCTAATTGATTAGTGCATGCGCTAGTGTTATGACTTGTAAGGAAGAATCAGCAGCAGCAGTTTTAGTTGGATAGTGGTGTCTCCAGTATTGCAAGAGATGGATAATGCCTAGATTATTGTTTAGAACCAGCTCACTCCAAGAGTCCAGTCTGCGAGTCCAGTCCATCAAATAAAGTAGGCCTTTAGGAATGATGTCCTTTATTTTTACAGAAACACGATTATGTCACCATGCATATTCTAATACCCATATTTAGCAATACTAATTGAGGATGTCTGTTGCTGCTTCTATAATTATTTTGTATATATCTATTTGACTTGTTGCTAAGCAATAGTGTTTATCGCTTGTGTTGTATAGAAACCACGCCGGTGACAAATTTTGTTGTTTTATAGTTTGTATGTTTTTTAGAACTATATTTTACTTCAGTTCTTATCATGTATTGTTTGTTTTTATAATATTTGTTGGTGGTTTACCTTTTGGTTGGATTTTCAACCAAATTTGTCTGTTTTTGCAGATAAATATTTCACACATTTATAAGGGCAGATATTATAAGTACCTGTTTATGTAACCAGAACCAAGTTCTGTAGTTCTGTTCACCTTAGTGATCAATTGATTGTTCAATGTTGTTTTTAACCTTCATTGATATATATCTTAGAAACAGAATAAGGTCATAAAGTATGAAGCTTTTTGTAGCCATAGATACCCTCACCTTTGGTTCAGTGAAATGATTCAAGTAACCTTTTATATGAAGAGATTCCTTCCTTGTTCACCCATTTCATTTGTTCATTATTGTAATAGATGCACTGTGTGACTTAGTGTGGAGTTAAACGTATGACACTATGTATGTACAATGTAAAGTACATGATGTATACGTGGAATTGGCTGTAGATCAGTTGTCACATTATGTGTACCCATTTAGATGATCAGTTGTATGTATTTGTCATTGGTCATGATGTGAGTTGAGATCGTTTCTATTTTTATAATGTGCTTAGGTGGGTCACTTCATAAAATCTACATAACAGGCATTTTTATGTTATAATGTGTTACTGGTATAGTTTTATTCGACAACATTTCTGACAGTTCCGTGCTGTTTATAGAAATAACAATTTATTAGCAGCCTGTATGACCAACTGGCCACTTATATTAATGTAAAAGCGGAAAAATTTATTAACATTGTAACCATATGTAATATGTTAAATAGTAACAACCCTATTTGTGTACTGTGGGAGAAATTGCAACATGGTTTAGTTGCACAGTTCTCGTTACGTACGTAAGTATTCATTATACATCATTTTAAAATGTTGTATTACAAGTCTTTTATACTATGTACTTGCATAAAGCATATGTTATTGTAGAGCCTCATGTTTACAGTACAAGCGTATAATATTATATTGTCAAACTCAATTGATTGTTTGGAGTCATCTTTGTATTTGATAATGTCCTTGATATTTCTTCCATTGTGACACACAGTGTGAACTAAACCCAAGAGTACCATACACTCAATTCTCAATAATCATCAATAAACAGAAGGAAGTGATAAGACAGTTGATTGAGAGGAAGCAAGCTGAGATCAGAAAAGTACATACCGGGTTAAGTTTCAGCCAAGGAGTCCATAGGATTGACATACAAGAGATTCCTGGGATACGTGAGTCTGTGAGATTGTGTAATGTTTGTGATATAATGTTGGGTAACAAATGATTTTACATACAACAAACACTGTTGTTTTGATTGGAAGTAAACAACAGCTTAGCAGGCTTTAATAGTTTTAAAAACTTTATCTTTCTGAATAACTATTCCTGTGTGTATGTGTGAAAACCTGACCACACAAGTAGTTACCATGGATATCAATAGTGCTGTGTAAACTGTGGCTTAGTAACAATCATTACTGTGGTTGCTATGTCACGTAGCAGTGAACTTTACATTTATTGTTTTCCTAAACACAGTTTTTTTGTGTTCACTTATGCCTGGTAATGGTGAGGAAAACTTTGACATATAGTTTGAGCTAAGGTCATGTTAAGAAAGGTAGCTCTCCATGATTATCATGGAAACAGTGTCTTCATTAAGGCAAAAGCATTCGTTCTAACTTTATATTTGTGCTACATGCATCACTGAGAGATCGATCCCATTTTTTGCAAGGTGTACAGACTTTATACAGTGAAACCTGTCCAAAACAGTCACCTTCAGGCCAGAAATATTTGGCCATGATAGAGAGTAAGTCAATATCTAGCGATTTCTTTGGTTTGACCTTTATGGTTCCAGGGACTTATATACTCGGGTCATACATGCAGTAGCAGTAGCAGTAGCATAGAACTTGCCCTTTAGTCTTTGGGCCATAAAGACAGTGAACTGGTAACAACACAATTGTATGCCTGTTGATTACATGATGGGCTTTAATTTAGAATCTCACTTTGAGTGAGTGGTAAGCTTTTCTATATGGAAAACAATTGTGAATATTAAGCCATTCTTTGTACTGTAGAGGTATAAAGTAGAGCACTTATGTAGTTTACTCGTCATCATGGCTGTTGCTGACTACTTTGTAAAAGGCCTTTTGTATAATGAAGTGCTGTTTGGGACTACAAAAGCTGGCAGTTGTAGGTAACTACTTAATGCAGACTATTTCTGTACAAACTGACTGAGAATCAGTCAGGGCAGTAGTCATGTGGCTGTTATGCTAAGGTGACCAGTTAACTCAGGTGGCCGTTAAGGGAGATTTCATTGTACTTATCTGGTAGCATATGTGCTAACTTCATAGTAAAACCATACAAATGGTGAAACCATACAAAAGCTTTCCCAAACCACCTTCTGGACTCATTGCTATATACATGTAATAGTATTGAGGATGACATACAAACACTACTAGGCAATTTCTCCATGAAATTAGTATGAAAATTCATGTAATGTTCATGGAAAATTCATACCGCCATAGTATGAATTTTTAACAGATTCATACCACTACAAACTTTTCATATTGCATATAATTTTCATGGTAAAAGTGTATGAAATGATTCCATGAAAATGTTTTCATACACAACAAGTTTTGTATGAAATTTACATGAAAAGTTTGCAGTGGTGTGAATAAAATTCATACTATGGCGGTATGAATTTTTCATGAACTTTCATACTAATTTCATAGAGAAATTGCCTAATAGGGAAATACACTTAAAGGGTATACAGTCTGTCTTGTTTTTGTCATCATAATGCTTTCTTTGTTCAGTTGAGACTGGTTGGAAGTCTTCACCAGAAGACAGCAGGTTTGTCTCACATTGTATCTTGTTTTTCCCATCCTGTTACTTGTCGCTGATCGTTCTCCCACAGCAAACACAATGAGCTGGACAAGGATCCAGAAAAACTGTCTGTTGTGTTGAGGAATGTTCTCAACCAAGTCAAGGTATGTCTTTGTGGAGTGAAATCATGGTGCTATTTGATTTGTTATCTTGCTACTTTGAACTATTCACACTTAGAATATTCTAATTTCATTTATATATCATATATCAGATTGATCACTGTCTTCTGGATCTTTTCTTCTTAGGGTATACAGTGAAACCTGTCTATTCTATTAAGGACACCTCAGGACTAACCTAAAGTGTCCAGGCAGTGTCCTGCTTTTATACTAAGTGATACGTACTTATAGTTTTTCCTACACAGTGTGTGTGTGCGGAGCTTTTGCATGAAGCTGGCTCATCCATAAAGCGCATGTGGTATTCATCAGGTGACATGTAATACAGTTCAGTGTACACATGATCACATGTATGGGACTTATTCATTTTCCTTATTAATGTATGACCAGCTAACTGTGTGATGCATTCATCATGTAATGAATTTTGAGTTCGAAAATGGCTGAATTTAAATGTACAAAAAACTAATACCATAGGACTACAGCAAATGTCAGAGTTTAGTATCACAATGTCTAAATGAACATGGTCATATATGTGCTAATATGAATGGCATTGATCAACTCATTGTAGTATCACTGATGCTTACAGGGACATCCCAATGTATGGCCATTCAAGGAGCCAGTTAAAGAAGATGAGTATCCAGATTATTATGAAACAATCCGATATCCCATAGGTAAGTGTGTGTATCAGATAATGAACTGTAGGAGTACTGTACATGGAAATTATTTTATAGTGGAAAAGTTCTGAGCGTGCTGATCCTGTCTAAATAAAAAAATCATATTGCTGATATACTCAACACACACACGGCATAGTCATTTTTATTTTAGTGAGCTCACTGTATGTAAAACTTTCTTTGCTAAATGTATTCTCTGTTATGGCATGCTGTTTACTTGTTTAAACACCGCACACCTAGTAGTTATGGTATTTAATGCAGTACCTATATGGTGACAACCATTTTTGTCTACCATCAAATCTGGGAGTACTCTTTCAAGTAATCAAAACTTCTAGGAAATTAAAGAGACTATAGTAGCATTGTGAAGCTCTTTGAACTGTTTATCAAGAAAGTACTTTGATAGACACGTTTGTTCACCAGTGAACCTCTATTAACAGCAGGTGCTCAGGTATTATCTAGGCCAGGCTATTTATCCGGGTCTGACCCGGATTGGATCACGTGAGAAACGAAATTGCTCGTTTGACGATGTGGAACTTATAAACGCTATCGCGTAGCTCTTTCGTGAGCCACGCCCATTTATCGCATTACCAACATACGCTCAGCTACGCTCATTTGCTAGTAAGTGCAGTATGCAGCACGAAACTGAGGGTATCTATGGTGAGGGGTAGCTATTGTCAGTAGGTGAAGACCTTTTTTTTTTTTTTTTTTTTGGTCTTCAACCTACAGCTAGGCTGAAGTTGCAATATTTACTCAACACGAATCGAACGTTCAAAATGTAGACTCGTTTGCTCGCTCGAGACTAGCCGAAACACGTCTCGGCTTTAATTAATCCGGGTCACATCCGGGTCAAATCCGGGTCAGTGGGTCATCCGGGTCAGCAGTAGTGACCCGGTTTCAACGTTGGTTTCAACGTTGGTTTCAACGTTGGTTACAACCTGATAAAAGTTTGCATGTGTTCACCATATAACTGTCTTCTTCCCTAAACACCAATGCACCTACTAAAACAGACTGATATGGCTGCCTCCATTACGTAGTGTATGTAAAGATTTTGTAGTTATCAAGTATTTCTCCACAATGAAGTCTTAATGTTATATATAGTTCTATTACTACAGATTTACACACTGTGTCAGAGAGACTCAAGTCAGGATACTACTCATGTTGTAGACTGTTCATAGCTGACATGTTGAGAATATTCAGAAATTGTCGTACATACAATGAAAAATCATCAGACTATTACAAGTATGCCAACGCTGTAGAGAGGTTCTTCATCAACAAGATGAAAGAAGTTGGAGCAATGGTAGACATGACCTGATGATCTTTATAGTTTGTTTTTATATCACTGTTATTGTTTCAAAAGTACAAAAGTGTTTGTCACTATATCAATGATACATCTTTTTTTACTGAATCACATAGGATTACAACAACAACATAGTGATTAACTTCAAATACAAAAAAAAACAAAAAAAAATGGAAATAATGGAAAATTTTTAATGGCTGTTTTGTATCTCTCAGTCCTATAAAGGCAAGGAATATGTGGCTAGAGTACCTCCTTGTGTTCAATTCTTGTTATGTTCATGTATAATACATACAATATCACAAGGCTATAGCAGAGTCATAATGATTAGGTATATTGACAGAGTATATGTTGTCTTATAGAACTAAAGTTGAGTTATAATGTTTGCTGGTATCTGATTTAGCGTATTTTGTGATGTATGTAGCTAACAAATTTTGAAGCTTATAATTAAGGCAGGAATATGCGTAGCAGTGAAGAATACTTGGAACCACTAAATTAACCAGCTTTTGGTGCATTAGTAATGTAAGCTCAAAAGGAAGAACAGCAACAGCAGTTAGTTACAGTACAGGCCACTGTGGCACAGGGTAACTAGTCTACGATGCATTATCAAACATGGCCACACAAGAGCAATGTGCCTGAACATAAGCATTGATCATCGTTTAATAGTCTAAACATTCACTTTACTCGACATCTTTGAACAGACTAGTGTAGGTATCAAAAGCTGAATTTTACACAGTTCAAACATACTGGCAGTTACAAAGCCTCCTTTAGTGCTTTAATATCATGTCCCAATTATAACCTGAATGATTCCCTTGATAGTATTCTATTTGCCTGTGGGAGAACCCATCCACACCCTATAGCCACCATCAGATAACTTAGTGACTAGACCTATGCTATGGGAAGACATCATGATCCTTTTTACACAAAGGATGCCTATTGTTATACCTAGTCACTAGTTATACCATTACGTAGTTAACAGCTCATATTATTTCTACCCACATTAACTACATGGTACCTGCTGTTGGGAAATTGACAGGGCTCACAATTACTACTGCAAGGTGTGACTGTTTTGATGTTTCTTTACATGGCAGAGAAAGTCATGATTCATTGCCATACAGATCAGTGATACTCAAGTACCTCACAGAGAACAATACCTAGCATCATATGACCCATTAAGAAAAGAACAAAAAAAAATCATCCATAATTTTTGTACCACATCTTCAACAGTTGAAGTAAACAGGTTGATTGTGTTCTCCAAGTGTATAGGGCTGTGTAACAGACAGCTTATATATTTAAAAACTGTGTAAAATGGCTACATTAATTAGAATAAGGGTGCACTTTTTATCGTATAATTATAAGCTTTTATACGTCTGGTATCATTTTGATGTGGTGTAGTAGAAGTCCACTAATGATGAATTATGTTACAACAAAGTTAACAAATAAGTATAAGGAAATTAGGAATTTTACAAGCTAGTGGGGATCAGTGCTTAAACAATGCGACCATTTCCTGAAATGCACATTTAATCCCTACTTAACCATTTATTGCTAATTATTAAAATTTGCACTTCAGTTGATGATCCCCGTTTAAGCACTTTTTGTTGCAATCTTGCTACTAGCTTTTAAATTTTTAAGATCTTGGAAGCAACCACTTAGAATAATGGACTCTGTGTACACATCCCACACACTTTAAACTTTGCCAGTAGCTTTGTTGATCAGCAGTTAGTTTAGCTGTTTCTTTAAAGAGTGATGACTGCCACCCCCATTAAAGTTTAATACAGCATTTCAAGTCAAAATTTATGTTCCATCATTTTAGTAAAAGATTTAACTAAAAAAAACATACTAGCTAAGCTATGTACATTCCTATTGGACATAGGCGGCGGAAAGGGGGGGGCTAGGGGGCTAAAGCCCCCCTTCAGAATGATATCAAAACGAAATTATCTTTCTTGAAGACCGTGATAAAGATCGAGATACTCTAATAGAGCAGTCACTCTAATAAAGTAGTCAGTGTGCAGCGAGCTATGTAAGAATTTTTATGTAGTTTATCAGCTAGAAATGGTAGCTGGTGAGGTGGAAAACTCTTGTCAGTTGGTTGTGACCTTTTTTTTTTTTTTTTTTTTTTTTTTTTTGGTCTCACCTCACCAAACTATAGAAATAAGTCTGGGTCAGCCCAGCGGAGCCCCCTCTCATATCAACTACTTCCTCCGCTGCTGCTATTGGATACATGAATTACCTGACCAAGAGTTAAGATTCTTGATCTGACACAGTATACTAAATGTGTACATACTTGCTGATGAACCAACTAACAAAATTTAGAAAGTAATATACATGGGAATCATTCAGGACTTTTTACATGACATCAAGCTTTTCCTACCTCAGCTATGTTTAGAGATTACTATTGAAAGTGAGTTAGCTGTTCCCTTTATGCTGGGGAAGCCAAAGGGGATATATTGGTTTTTTTCGGAAATCGCTTTTGGTTTATATAATGACCACAAGTAAACCTCAATGTTATTCTGGTGGTCAATAGGGGATTTATCAGCAATCATGGACATTGAAAGACAATAGGATTGATCTATTCAAGTAATATTTCATTGCAGTATGTGTAATTGTTGGTAGTCACTGACACTGTTGCATTTTGAAATTGTATTGTGTGAGATGTATTTTACTATCCATTCGGGAAGTACTAAACATGGTTGTATCAGAATCAATGGACTGTTGTGAGATGATTACTAATCTTGTCTGTATATGTCCAAACTTTTATACATTCATGAGATAAATCTCAAACTTAACAGTACATGTGCACGCAGAGCTTGTCATGGGCATATAAATATAAAGACAAGTCACTATTCAATTGCTATTCCCCAATCTTGGTGCAAAGAACCAAAAATAGTGAACACTGTAATAACACTTCAAATGTAACGTATGCATTGTTAAGTACTCCAGTCAACTGTTATGCTATAACAATAATAAGTGTGTACATAGAGGTTCAAACATTGTGTTGAATGCAAGTACTAAAGGACTTACCCTCATACTCACTAGCAGGAAGTGAATTTGCAAGGCTATGTGTATAATTATGGTGACTTCCTTGTACACTCATCAAGCCAAACTTAGTGGAATATTTTTCTCTTTGTTGGTATGTAGTAATTGCTAGTAGGCTCTAATGTGCCATTGTAAAAGTCAGGTACAGCTATACATTGTTGTTCTGAGGAATTATAGTTGCATAATGATACAACAGTAGAAAAGAGTAGTGGAACATGATGAGGCAAGTAAAATTATATCAAAGACTGTATCATTGTGATGGTAACAGGTGGCATTTGTGCTTTCTTTCAAAGCCAATGATAGAAATTGCAAATTTATTTGCACTCATAATTAGACAAGACTACAGTTTGCGTGCATGTGTGTGTGTGGTTGTGTACATGAGATGGTCATATAGAAGCTCTGGCAATATGCTATACATCTCTGGTTTTTGTAAAGCAGATGTACTTACGTATATCATGGTAATTTAGGAGACCATTAGGGGTGTAACCTCAATTGAATAGGTAAAGTGAATGATGTGTCTGTACTTATTCTATGTGGTGTGTTGTAATGGAATGTAGGTATATTTCAATAGTTGTTTTAAAGCATTAGCTAACTAAGCACAGAGATTCTCCTTTTATTCAACTAACTGCCTTGAGACATGCAAAATAGGCTGGACCAATGGTAGTAAAGTTTCTTGCTCGGATAATCTGGAGCATATGGTTATCCGTTGGGTGCTGATCATAGAAACTTTCGATTTACCAGGCCATTGTCCTAACTACTAAACCTTAAATTGTTATAACTTATGCATGCGATTGTGTGGAAGTATTTTAGTAAGTACAAGTGGGTTCAGTGGACCTATAGCACAACATACATTTTACGTTCATTGATTGCACCTGTTCGTGTAATTACCATATAAGGCATAGTGTGCACTAGTATTGTAAAATACTCAGACTATATCTTCCTCTCTACATAGCAATTTATTAAATTCTACAGCTGTACTCAAAATACGTAGTTTGTCACTTGGTAACAGTAATTAGAAGCCTGGTAATGCACATTACTACACCCTAGTAACCATTACGTAGTTAACAACCGCAGTCAAATTTCATTTTATTGCATATTAAGGCTTTATAGCACAAGTGCTGAACTATCACAATTTCAATCTCCTTTTGTATATACTGACACAAAAATGTAATCACAAGAATTAATTCATTGTAGTAAGATTTTGTGAGCTGTGCACTACTCAATAAGCTTTGCACAGTCACTTCCTATTTTAATTTCCTGGTCATATATGCGTAATTGCAGACCCAGCTGTCTATATATAGTGATGAAAGCTATAAGGGAAGTCAGTACATATACTTAGCTCATGAAATCTTGCACTAGCTTCTTTATTATTAGTAACAGCAGACTGGAGTCCATGTACTTACAAATGCATACAGCAATCTTTCCAATACATATTCTTGTATAAAAGCAGCAATCACTTTGGCTGTTGTTTTTTTTCATTGCGGTGGAAACTTTGAAGTGGAAACTTTTCTACTTTAATAATGCCATGCATGCACAAACATATTATGTATGTATACAAAATTATTCCAGTTTCCATCTCTTTACAGTATACATCCATTTTTGCAACTACAAATCATGCA
>NC_089274.1:3881374-3925092 GCF_963678975.1 Dysidea avara | reverse complement strand
GTGCTGTGTTAAACATGACCGTTGTGGTCCATGCCCAATACTTGAAATCTGTACATACAATTATAGTGAATTTTATAGCTGTATAATCATATACTACTCACACTGCTTGAAGCCTCAACTGTTAATTCTGATTTTTTATAGTAAGCATCTCTCATATAATCCTTTGTCCAACGTTCCGCAAGAAGTAAGGGAGTAAATAAAGGGTGTTTCTTTCTTTCTCGCACAGCAAAAATATGACGACAAGGGAGGTTGGTGGTGTTCCAAAATGCACAGTGGCATCCGTTGACTGTCACCTTCAAAATCCCTTCCGATGATGTAATATGGCATTCTCGATCATGTTCTGAGACTATGGTGACCTTCCTCCGCAATGAAAGCTGCTTGGATACATAATTTAATGCATAAGGTGTGAGAACTGAGGAGTATTCAATTTCTACAGGATCTTTCATATCAATCCTTTTCTTGACCATAGCCATCAATGTGCAGTGATCCCTCTCATTCCGTAAAGTTGACAGCAGGGCACAAAAGTGTTCAAAAAAATGCATGAGTGTGCTGTACCTGTACAATGATTTATAATTTAAATTAGGATATTACATAAAATATACATATATAATTTTGTATTCATCTATCCACGAGCAGAACACAAGAGGTATATATTAAGGATGTGCTGGTTGAGGCATGCAAACTGAGTAATTAAACAGTATAAGAATAGGTATAAGTGATCATGGTACATACATTGATGAGAAATGTTGAAATCATTGCAATCATACTACCGTGCAACGATTTGCACTAGTACAGTATACAGTACATGGTAATAAGCAAGTACACTTATATAATATTTCTTAGTTATCATTCTTTCCCTAACTTGGATAATAATTACAACAGAGTGAAACCGTCTAGAAAAGTCCCTATAACATGGTGAGCCATGGTAGTTACTCATACAGTAAATGATCCACACGTATAATCACAATAGATATGTTTTAATGTTTAGTCCTTGAATATGAATTGTGTATCATACATTATGCGGTATACTGTGCTTTATATTAGGGAACATGGAGAGTTGGCCAAAAATATCATCCAAAAATCATCTTCACAATACCATCCTGTCGCCTTGGCAGTATTGGTTAGGTATAACCAAGCCCAAAAGTGCCTTCAGAATGTTTCCAATAGATTTTTAAAAATTTTTGTTTAATGCAATTTTCTACTGCCTGCCTGATGCCTTCAGACAAGTGCAACTCGATAATAGCTAGCTATTTTATTCAATGTTGCTTTAGCTTGACAGATGCACCACAGTATGTACAATGTACACATCATGGACTTACCTTTGTCCTCCTTTGTGTCCCATTTCTTTTTGTTAACAGCCGAAGGTATCAATTTGTGATAACAAGGTGTTGATTGCGGTAGCGCAATGGCTTCCATACAATTGTAAACAGGAATCATCCGTATTTTCCATGGTTACTGGATTGATTGCAGAGGCACTTCTACTGTTTTTTGTTTGTAGCACTGTGAAATGAGCTGAAAATAGCTGAAAGAAAAGTGTAATGGTTTCAAGACAATAATTTATAGTTGGGACACATTTTCAGTCATAAACATTACCTCTGGCGAAAATGTAAACAAACAAGTACATATATAAGAGTTTTAAAGTTTGACTAGGGATCATACAGTAGTAAAAAAGTAGGGAACAAGGGAGGTTGCCTACACCTGCAAATATGTTAGTGAACATTTATCCTTGTATCCATGACTGAATTATGGATTAAATGTCCACTAGTTTATCTGCAAGTGTAGGTGACCTCCTACTATTTTCTATGATCCCTAATTGAATTTACAATTCTTAATTTTCCCTTATACTTGTCTAGGTATGCATTTAAGCATGCAGATACCTTGCACAAACACTCTTCACTTTAGCATTGATACTCTCTAATCTGTTGTTTGTCCTCTCGCCCAGGGTGAAGGCTGTGTTCTTAAAACATTCTACCCATTCCTCTCGAATGGGATGCCAATTATCATTGTAGTAAGTAAAAACTGTGGTGAGACCAGCAAGCCGTAAATCCTATAATAACAACACCATGAAGTCACATAACATACCTACATGCATAATACACATGATACAATAGTGTTATGAACCTCTTCGAAATTTGACTGATTTAAAATTGGTCAACCTATTTTGAAATGCGCCACCCAGATTTAATACTACAAATTTAGATAGGCCCATTTTGAAATACGTTAGCCTAACCCTTTTTAAAACTCGCTTATAGGTGAGTTGTACATGTGTAGTTAACTAGCTCTTTTTATCTAGCTGGAACCCTTTTAAGCCAACTATTAAGCAGATACTTATTGTCTTCTCTTAATTGCCGTAGAAATCAAGAAATGGTAACCACGCCTCTTAATAAGCTATTGTGTAGCTCACTCAGTGTAAGTAGCCAGATGATATTTAATAAAGCATTCACAAATCAGTGAAAAATGTCATAAACTGAAATGCGTAATACATCACTAGATTTGCCTTTTCATGGAGAATATCCTTGCTTCATTTTTGTACCACAAAGAAAACGTAAGTTATGTTGTAAAATGTAAGTTTATCGTACCTTGATGAATACCTCAATTCACGGCAATGTTGCAAATTTTGCTTTCTAGTGCTGTAGCTCCAAAAGTACATAGTACTGACCAGAAAAGACTGCAACTTTAACACCCCATTGTTTATTCTCTCTAAACAACAAAGTAGTTGTAAAATCAAGCAAGTCGGGTTTTCACTCAGCAGGTCACATATACATGATTGAGCCATGTGTACAGTGAGTATGGTTTTAATACAGATGCATGACTACAATAAGCACATCAGCTATTTACACTGATGAAGTGGTAACAACTTATGCATCACACATTCTTGCTTACTTCATAGTGCTGATTGTAGTCTGACTCAGACCTAGAATATGCAAGTTTTAACAAAATTTCCAAAGCATGATCTCTTTCTCCAGCTCTGATTCCCATTTTGTCACAAGTAATCTCTCGTCTAAAACTTCGTAACACATGAAATAAACAAAGCTGTAAACAAATACCAGGAAACTCTTTTGCAAAAACAGCTCTCTCACTGCAATCTTTGTCTGAGATTAAAACTCTTGAGGAGGCCCAAGCTGGATTGTGAGACTTGAAAACTTGTATCATTTTTCCCATTGACTCCTCAGTTTCCAAAACTGTAACAAAGGCACACACAATTTCACTTTGACCATTTCCGTCAACCACCATCATCAAGTACACGGGCATCCTCAATTCTGTTAATTTATATGTTGCATCCACCAGTAAAACTTCTGGGAAAGCAGAAAAGGTTGATTTCATAATGCCGTCTTGAAAAACAAT
Source organism: Dysidea avara (assembly GCF_963678975.1). Taxonomy (NCBI): domain Eukaryota; kingdom Metazoa; phylum Porifera; class Demospongiae; order Dictyoceratida; family Dysideidae; genus Dysidea; species Dysidea avara. The sequence continues at coordinate 3,921,747 of NC_089274.1, read as the reverse complement.
ACCAACAAGATTCTTGTCTTCATCACACAGAAATTCAACTGTTGATCCTGGAAGAAATAGCTCTAAAGAGCACTTCAAGTATGTACACGGGTACATATGTTCTACATATTAGGGTTGAAACTGATCTTGATGACCCACTGACCCCTATAGTAATTTTGGAACTAACCCTAAAACCAAGGTATGGATCAAGAGCTACATTTTATGATACATAGCAGCAGTTATATCTAATATCAAATATTGAACAAAACATTATACACTTGTACAAATCAGCGTTGAATCAGGGTCGAGTCACCCGGGTCACATTCTGAGCTGGTTTACAGAATATCCACGTCTGACCCAAATTGGTGACATTAATCATTTAGTTTGGTGACATGGGAATCGATGCATCATGGTGTATCATGGTCTGAGCTCTTTATTGAGTCATATTCACTATGTAGCATAGATAATATTTTTCTATTACTGCATGTCTGTAGGCATACGTGGAGCCATGCCCCACTAATCCATTATATATCATACAACTCAATGGGAAACACAGTGATTGTATAATTCTTTGCCAGCTTTTTTTTGTGGGTCATGCCCACTTATTGGAAATGTGTGATATTGCCCATAGGTGATGAACCTACTTATTTAGCCAAACCAATACCAATTATTTTACTGACTGATCATTATTATAGCTCACACTATATAGCTAGAAATTTTAATACTTATACTAGTGGGGTGCCCAAAATATAGCTAGAAGTTTTAGATATAAATAGTGAACATGAACACCTTGGGTTACTTCCAGGTCATCTGAATTGGTAGTATAGTGACCTGATTTCAATGTTGCCATAAATAGTACATTATTCCAAACCAGATAAGTTTTTATTGATGAACTACTTCAACAATATAATCGCAATAAGTGGGTGTGGCTCCAAGGCCTACAGAGAGCAGCATGTAAATCTTGCTGTTCGAGATATCATCCAAAACTTATTAGAAACTAATTCCGTGTTTCATCACACAGTCCCATTCTTGAGTTATTGATTACAAATGTTATGTTCCCCCTACATACAAGGCACCTATAATGACTAATTTGTCAGCACTACCCTGTGAAAAGGGGTGGAGCAATAGGCTGCTTGCATACAGTCATTATTTGTGACCTAATTTTAGAAAACCGTCGATATCCGCACAAATTAAATGCATTTTATTTGTTCTTTGTTTTCTACAGGGACAGGGGAATGTACTAGCCAAGTTTCAGCTTCCTAAGTTAAGCAGCGTTGGAAATACAGCACTAGACAGCCGGACGAGCAAATAATTTGATATGTACAGAAGCTATCGAGAAAAGAATCTACAGGCACTTACATAAACCATCATAACTTACTGATACAACGACGTACGGAATTTAATCTTGGCTCATTGTGTTCGCCATGAATTCGTGCATCCACCAAGGTATAGTTTTTTTCCCCAGGCATGCTTCTTTGTTCGAGAAGGAAGGCAAATTCACTGAAAAACGATCGTCAGTAAATTCTTTCGTCACCGCAACGTAAACAAACGTCTGTAACTTTGGAATCCTTTCGTGTATGTAGATGAAACAAAGATTTTTGTACTCCCTATGGACAGGCGGACACGATGATTCCCAGGATTTATCCATTGGCGGCTTAATTCACCCACCAGCGAGACGATGAGATGATAAAAACTTGCATAATTTTTTTTCTGGAGCTTGCATTTTTTACCCATAGTTTTTAAATGCGTTTTATTACAAAAGTGCTGTTGTGCGTATATCGACGGTTTTCCAAAATTCGGTCACATTTTTACTAATCATTCATTCTGCATGAAACCCCACCAGTGGCACACTTACATTGCCATCCACCTAAACCAATGCAGTGATAAAACTTGATTGATACGTCATTCATGTTATCCGATATTTTGTAAATGTGACACAAACATTATGGCTCAGTTGACTTGGAAAATCCAAATAACTCTTGATTTTTAACCCTGCTATATACAGCGCTGTACATATGGCATGCAAAAAGCACTCACACCTGTGGCGTTCAGTGTGTGTGTGTGTGTGTGTGTGTGTGTGTGTGTGTGTGTGTGTGTGTGTGTGTGTGTGTGTGCGTGTGTGTAGGCATGTGCAGGTGTGTGGGACTTGCAAAAGCAATAATTGCAGCAGTTAATTTGAATAAAAATCCAAAAAATACATACTATAGCATATAATTGATGGTATCTTCCAAGCTTGTTTCTTGGATTACACGTCACTGCAACAGGTTTACAGCCATAACATGATGAGTATACTACTTCTAACCACTGGATTTCAAACTAGTTTCAAGTGCAGGGGTTATTTATTTCTTTTAAGGCTTTACAGCACAAGTGCAACTGAAGGTTTGTAGGACACCTGGTCCTACAGCCTGTTTAAGATGTTATATTAATTAAGTGTATTTGAAAAGTTGCAGAAAGGAGAAAAATCCATGACTGTACCTCGGAAGCCTGGAAGCCTTGAATCTGCATCCTATATCAGTTCAAGCACTCTTCAAGATTGTGTTCAGAGGTTAGCATAACTGCAATTGATATTGTTTTAAGACAACTACACATGCAGTTAAGTAGTGCATATATACATATTTAAGGCAAGTTTCTAGTCCATTAGTAAGTCAGTTTCCAGTCTGTTAGAGGAGATATAGAAGGGTGCTTACACACCCCTCTATTACTTCTGCATTCAAGTATGCATGTACATAATATATATTATGCAAGTACATATGAGATAACTATGTTATGTGCTCAAAGAAGTACTGCTGCTATATAAGACCGGATCTGCATTTTTAACTCCATTTTAATTACATATTTATCTACATAGGAATGGTCAACCAAAGTTTCAGCCTATAAACTAAGAACGTTCAAAGAAAACTGGTAAAAACAGAAAGATTGATTTGTACAGTGACAAAATGGAACTTGAAAATAAATTACATGTGCCTAGTTCAACAGTCACAACTTACAAGTACAATCAACATGACTTTCACTGTTACTTTCTCATAAAATTAATAAGTAATTTATGCCTTTCAGCACTACAAGGGTAAAATTTGAAAAAAAGTGAGAGTGAATGGCTTATTAAACATGGAGCATACTAATGCTCATATTTTTCATATCTTTTGGAACATTGATGATAGTAAACAAAGATTTTTAAACTTTGGGAAATATGTTTTTGCACTTAGCACCTTTCTTCATCATGAAAACAAGTGTTCAATAAATTTACACAATTTTTATTGTTCATAAATATTTCACCCATTGTATCGATTTAATACTGTAAAATTAGGTTTGTGCGAAAATGTGGAATAGTTGCAATGCACAATAAATAAAATATTTGGTGATGTACATTGCTCAGTTACACAAAATGTTTTACCTTCTATTGCCTTCAGATAAGAAGACAATTTTTCCAAATCATTTCCATCCATTTTCCGTATTGAGTGCTTTATATTGCTGATATCTTTTAGGGTAACAATCTTCCCAGTTGATTGTGATAGGTGCTGCTGAAGTAGCTTATTGTTCACCCTTAATTTTAACAATTCAGCAGCTTCATTCCGTTCAGATGGTGTCAACTTTCGTTGTCGGGGTAAATGATCATAAATAGCCTGTTAGAAAAAAAAATTACATGTACACACGTAATAGAAATAGCCCAATGCATGATGTAATTAATTTCTAGCATACTGTACCTTGCTGACTTCATGATTGTGAGTATTGCAGACGTCTGTGACCTCCAGGTACTGGCCATCTTCACTTAAGTTAAGCTTTATACAAGCTTTGCAATTCTGCTTAATCGTGCTGCACATAGTATTATACGTAGCATCATCAGCTAAATAAGTTTCGACCACTTAGTTGCTATACCTGTGACAAGGTCTCTGGCCAGATCCTTTGCTGTGGAACGGCTTTCCACCAAGATTGCACGTAAGGTGCAAAGAATAATAATGTAATTTTTCATTTGCTTTCTGTATTCTTTTCGGTGCTCTTTTCCGAGCAGCATCCAGCGTCCGCGAGTCAGTGTAGGCTAACTGGACATTATTCCCTTGTTGGTACGCAGTAATCTTCTCCTTCAGCTGCTCGTAAGACGAAAACTTCTCACCAAGAACAAAGTTTACGCTGTCACACTCCTCTTCAACAGTCCCTAACACTCCCTCCCGCTCAGAGTCACTTTCTTCCATTTAAACCATACAGCACGATACAGGTACAGGCGACAGGCGGCCCAGTCTATAGTTCAACTGAAATACCGCGTGTTGAAGTATCGAAGTATCACATCACGTGATGGAGTGACGGAGCTGTAGCATTGGCAAACCACCTCCGGCTGCCGGAGCTCTAGAAACACCGTTATCTTTATATGTCATTAATTGAAAGATTGCTGGGTGTAGCTAAATTAAGTGCTCCGAGTAACTCATTCAGTGCTTGTATTAAATGCAATACAAGATCGAGATACTCTAATACTGTAATAGAACAGCCAACCACTCTAATAGAGCAATCACTCTAATAGAAAGCTACTCAATTTACATGTAGATTGTCTAAACCGAGCTTTCATTAAAATATGTGGACAAGCCCCTTCATGCAGAGCCCACGAATAGCATCCAGGGCCGCCCATGGGGGGGAAACTGGGGCATTTTGCCCCGGGCCCCAGCCTGAAAGGGGCCTCAGGAGGCCCCATTGAACACCTGTTTAAAAGATCGATATACTCTAATAGAGCAGTCAGATCTAAATACTCTAATAGAGCAGTCACAGTATTCTTCAGAGGAGCAGTGTAGCAAGCTTATAAATAAGGAGATATGGTTGGTGAGGGGTAGCTATTGTCATTGTCAGCATGTAATTACCTTTTTTTTGGTCCTCAACTTACAGCTTGGGTGAAGTTGTGATTCATAGGGCCCCACTTTAACTCTTTGCCCAGGGCCCCTTAATTTCTCTTGGCGGCCCTGATAGCATCCATGCTTCAACACCATGTAATGTGTAAATTTCATTGTTTAAGACACCCTTGTTCTGCTCCACTGCCCCTGTTGATCATGGCGGAGTGCTCAATCTTTTCCATTCTTATTCACTGTGACATTCCAATATATTACATTTAGACACATACATGTGCAGATGGTATAATTACAGTAGCAGTAGAGACTAGAGATATTTTTCCAGATATCATCCATACAGCTGGTCTTCAGCTTACCTAAAAAATTGTTATTTTTATTGACTGAAATTCCACTAAATTCAACCTTTTAGTATCTATTTTCAAAAATTTCCTGGGGGGAGGCCAGACCCCCCTAGTTTCAGCATGCAACGCACACCATAATATAATCTGAAACATGTCATATAAAAAGGTCCACTTTTCTTCTAAAAGAGCCTACCCAGATAAAGTCTGGCTACAGCCCTGAAGTAAGAACATAAATTTGATGGGTTTAAATCAATTTGTACAACAGTAATTGCTGATCAGATGTACCTAGGGCTCAAGGGTGACTCATCACAACCATGCACAAATACACACAGTATATTTTTTATTTATTTATTTATTTTTTATTTATTAATGCTTTACAGCACAAGTGCTGAAGGTCTGTAGGGCACCTGGTCCTACAGCCTGCTCAAAGACTTTAGCTACTTAGACTTTAACTACTTATAGTTTTAAATCAAACTTTTCAGACAATAGTTAGGAGTCTGCTATATTTTTCACTTCATCTTATTGTACTCAATATTTTGTTAAGTGTTATCTATATTGCTCAGCATTAATAAACATTTACTGTAGCTCAAAATCAAGTGTGACTGTTCTATTAGGATATTTCACAATCAGCAACAATGGATTTGTAATGGAATCATATTAATACAAGCATGTTGACTATGTACAAACTTGCACTGATATTCTAAACAAAGCATTGTCTCTTGTTCTGGCCATGGTTTACAGTGCATTACATTGTAACAGTAATGAGGGCTCAGGTGAATGCAACAGATACATAATGCTATTGATCATGTAAAATTTCCTCTCTAGTCTTTAAGCCTACTTCTGTATCTCACCTGTTAAACCTACCAACACTGCTACTTGTACCACTACAGTGACTGATACCATGGCAACCACAGCCGGTACCATGACAACAAGTATGGATGCCTCACCAACAGGACCATCCACTGTGAGTAGAGTCACTGCATCTCCCAAGAGTTTGCCAGAAAGCAATGATAAAGGCAGGAATATTCCCCTGGGTATTGCTCTATTGATAGTCACTGTTATTATTATTGGCTGCATTGTCACCATCACTGTGTACTTTGTGTGGAAGAAGACAAATCATGGTGCACATGTGCACTATAAGGTCACTTCCTTGTAGGTCAACACTACACAATTTACGACAGTGTATGTACATAAGACTTTGTGTTGTGTATTGACAATATTTAACTGTTGTCCATTTGTGTGTAATTTTAAAAACAGTTTAGTATGTTTGTATTGTTTGCTCTGTGATCCATTTCTGACTGTTCTATTAGAAACTTTCATGCTCAACTTGAGAATGTTAATAAGGTCACCTTTAGGACCACAGAATGACCTTGGCCTGGCCACCAGAACAAGGAAAGCAAGGTCATGACCACTACATAATGTGATGCTATAATTGTGATGAAATATTGTCTGGTATGAACTTCATGGTGAAACGTCAGCATGATTAGAAATTGCCCACTACCAGCACCTGCTAAGAATCACTCATACAACACAGTGGGGGATCACTAGCCACAGGCAGAGGTGTAGGGAAGCTAGTCTGGCTTTGATGGTGGTGAGGGACACACTGCAAAATACGTGAAGCACACTCCGAAAAGAGAAAATTGTTTTTGGAAGTGAAATCACTAACGTACTAGTATCTTGTCTTGGCAAAAAGAGTGAAAATGTTCCAACCAAAGTCGGACCAGCTAGACCAGTTAATACACTCACTCATAGATAATGCAAGCATTTATTTCACCCCACTCCTCAATTAACAATACACCCATCATAAAGTAAGCTGTTACCAAGAGTTTATAATGTGTTATAATGTGTTACCTGCACCATTATAAACTCTTGCTGTTACTAACATGGTTAGATTTTCCAACTCTTGAGCAACTAAAGCACTGTAGTGTGTGCATCATGCTATTTCAAGGGTCTACATAACAGCATAGGAATAATGCATACAGGAAGGATTCTACTGGGAATACAAGTGCAAACCAAAGTTACTGTAAATGGCTAAAAACACAATCTTTGTAAACTGAACCTGACTAAAAACTGGTACATACAATTATCGCAAATATATAAAAAATGCAAGTCAATGATACTTTTCAGTCAGAATCATCGCTGTCTTGACCATCATCTTCATCGGTGTAAATTGTTGGCGTTAGTTTAATGTAGAGCTTCTTTTTCGTTCGCTGGTGATACCAGTGCATTAAACAGAACACAGTAATGAAAGCAATTATGAAAGCTACTGGGGCTGCAATTGGTACAACTATGTACAATAGTTTGTAACCGCCATTGTCTTCAGGTGATTCTGGAGTAGAAGTGTTAGATGGTGTGATAGTAGTATTTGTAATTGCTGAATGTGCTGTTGATGCCACTGATGTGGTGGTTGATGACAGTGAAGGTGTCCTTGTCTTCAGCGGTGTTAAGCTGCTACCTGTGAGGAGGAAAGCCAGATGCACAATATACACATGTGTACAGGATATACAAATATTACACAGTGGAACTTGAGCACAAGTGATATAAATTCTCTACAATAACAAACAGATAAATTTGTCAGTTGAATATTCTATTATCAAACAGTACGGTAGTACTGCTTAAGTAGGGATCCCCCCAAAATTGACGCACACCGCCTAAAATGCTGCCTTTAAAATCATCCTAGAGACATCTTATACATTGGAAATCACCTTTACGGAATAACATTAGTCCATCTAACATCAAATACAGCATAAAAATACAAGAAACACTTACAGGCGGCTGGATATAACTTTAAAAATCACCAAAATTCTTAATTTTTGTCTGCCAGCCTGCTGCCTGACCACAGTCGCAAGGCTGGAGGCCAAACAAAGCGATACACAGCCAACTACCACAATAACAAACTCACCAGTGGCATGTGCCTTTGGGGTTCCAATGAGTGTGTGCCCTTTGCACCTTGTCTTTCCTTTTATCTTCAATCAGGCTGCTTGTCATCTTCTTCATGCAACGAAACCATATCCCTATCAACACTTTCCTTGAGCAGCATATGTAGACGTTACAAATTTATTTATGCTCAGTAGATACCTGTAACTTCATGATAAGTTCAAGACCAAGCCCATCAACGATCTTGGTTGATTAATAACGATTGAACACAGAGACCACACCGCTTAACAATCTATTTACTCGATCACGATGACCACCTACCCTATTATGTAGCTGTATTCATAATACTGGCAAATATGAAATAGTGACATGCCCCTGGTAGGTGAAGGCTGACTCAAGATACTCTAATAGAACAGTCACAGCTTTATATTAACAAATTACTAAAAATAATTTTAAGGGACCCAAGCAATAAAAAGTTGTGAAACAGAGATGAATGATAATAATTATTACAGTGTAGCTCTGTGGGAAAATCCCTACTTTGGCAGTGAAGAAAATAATAGTTATAACATGCTAATGTAGGGATTTTCCCACTGAGCTGTGCTGTAATACCATCACTCATCTCTTGTTTCACTACTTTTTATCACTTGGATCCCTACTTCATTTTAAAATTAATATACTATAGTAATTATAAATGTGACCGGATCTTACGAACCAATCCAAATTGGCCAACAGGAAAAAGTAAGTGAACACGAAAATCACCTTTACGGAATAATATTAGTCCATCTAACATGAAATACAACATTAAAAACAAGAAAACACTTACCGGTGACTGGATACAGAATATTTTTAAAACCTTCAAAAACTTGAAATTTCGTCGCACTCACTCACTGACCACAGTCGCAAGCTTAGAGCGCAAACAAAGCAGTGTATGGTCACTATTTTACGCCACAACAACAAACTCACTGGTTGAAAATCCAAAATTCCCTACTCTATAGTTGAAAATTCCAAAATTCCCTACTCTATAGTTGAAAATTCCAAATTTTTCTGTGTACTTGTTTGTAAACTTTTTTTTTGTAAATATTATTATGACTGGTGAACCCATGCATACTGCATCTGAAATGGTGCCGCGCGCCCCAGCTATTCATCTGAAAAGTGAAGTATCCAGGGATGTGCCTTTTGGGGTTCCGATTAGTGTACGCCCTGTGCGCCTTATCTTTCCTTTTATCTTCAATCAGGTTAGTTGTCTTCTTCAAGCATCGAAACCATACTGAGGCATTAATTTTCTGTATCAACGCTTTTCTGTAGTCACCACAAAATTATTTCAGAAAGCACTTATGATGCTGAAAGAGCAGGGCGCTTATAATTTCAAGTGTTGCACGTGATATCTATGGTGATCACTTTGACTTTTGCCAACGCCTGGACTGCAATCAACGAAGAGATTTGTTTCTTAATAGACGGAATGATACTCGACGGCTTGTTCCTCTGAACACACTGACTCAGCCGGATGGCGAGATCGGTGAGTGATTGGATAGTACTCAAGTGGAAATTGTATTAGCTACTTCATCCTGTTAGCCGAGACTAAGCTCCAGACAACTGAAAGGGCCTGTTCTTTCGAGCAACTTCTGACCCGGGTGAATAGAATGCGGACCATCGTACTGACACAGGTCATATATCTGAGCACCACTGATGCTATAATACCATCATTCATCTCTTGTTTCATTACTTTTTATTGAATACTAGTCATAGATACAGTAACTCGCGTCATATCTGACTGGATCTGCAAAAACCCAGTATAATAGTACATTTTTCTAATTCTTTACTATTGAATATTTATAATCTACTTAGCCAAGTGTATGCTTTGGCCAAGTTTCAGCCTTGTATGCCAACAGCTTTTGGAGTTACAGCCCTACAAAGTAGCAACAAAAAGGTCAATTTGTACAGCAAGTTTGCAAAAATAAATTACAGGCACCTACAAAAACGGCTGTATCTTACAAACACAAAGCAGTACAGAGTTACAATTTGTACCAACGTGTTTGCCATGAACAATGGAGTCCATTACTGGGTAAGTTTCTCCTTCTATCATCTTTCTTCACTACATACAGAGACGAATCAGTGAAGAAAGATCAATCACGTATGATCACTTCAACGTGATGTAAACAAAGGCCCATAACTCATGTATCCTGTAGTCTACTGCAATAAAACGAAGGTTTTTGAACTCCCCTTGAGTAGGCGAATAAGATGATATCCAGGTTTTTATCATTAGACCCTTTCTTCACAAAGAACAAAGTATTTAAAAATTTTATGATTTTTTTTCAATTATGTAAATATGTTATCCACTGCAATCAATGGCTTATACTGAAAATTTAGGCTTGCACCATTATGCCAGGTTATCGCAGATCTGGTCACATAATTACGTAGAAATTCCCTATATGTCATACACAATAGACGTGAATTACCATCTGTATCTTGAGCATGAGTGGCTGTCACCATACAGCAAAATTTCATCAGAAGACACTTTCAATAAGTTGTTAAAGTGAGGATCGCATGAAATTTTAATGCCATTTTTTTACATCAATGTAGTGTATGTAATGTGTTTAGTGTTTGTAAGATTTATTTTTGAAAATAAAAATAATTTAGTGGTGAAAAAGCAAGCAGGAAAACAGGATTCCAAGCTCATTTATGGCTTCTTTTCCATTTCATTTATGGATTCTTCCCCATTTTGCGGTCCTGTTACTCATGATGTCACAAGTGTAAGCGTATGATAAATCATGGGGCTTCTTGCATAGTGTTGTCTCATGTGTAGTAAGACTTTAAAGACTGTTTTCGTACATCCTCTGCCACGTTTTGTAATGACATGGCCTTCAGAATCCTTGATGACGATTTGAGCGATACAGCAAGCATCAGTAGCTCAGATACCAGTACAATCACCGAGTCATCTGAAGTCAGTGAGCAAGCTAGCGACATGGAGGAAGAGATGGAGCACACGGTTGACCCTTATCAATTCAAACCAGTAGCCAGTGATAGCAATGAAAATTCGTACTCGGTAGATGAATAGACTAGTAAGTCAGGAGCCACTAGCTACATAGCATAAATAATCTAGATAGTTACTCTATTATGCTACAGCTAACTATTCATGTATTATACGTATTCATACAAGGTGCAGATGTGAGAATTGTGAAATTATGCCACCTGCGGTTGAGTGTGTGCGTGCTGTTGTGAAATTTATCAGACAGTAGATAAAATGACTGAGACAGGTGCACTGTGTATCACTCAACATGAAGGCTTTGAAGCCATCTGCTTGAATGTGTGGGTCCTGCAAACTGCTTGTTTTCAATATTATCAGCTGTATGGTGATTTTCTAGTAAAATCAGCCAATGAGTAAGTTAAAATAAATTGAACTTGTTACAATAATTATCTTGCAGGCAATATCAATTTATAGCATATCGACAACTGACAAGATGGTGTTGGGGAGGCTTGGCAGATCAGTGAGAGTAGTGTTGCCTGCCTGTGCTGTAACGAAGATACGAAATAAGTTTCCTTCATCAACACGTACAGGATTTAAGTATCCTACAACTGTACCTTCTTAATGTTATCTAATTACATAATATAATAACTATAATATATCATGTTTTAAATCTACTTTTGTGTTCTTGAATGGCCTTAGCTTTATCTGGCCTTTCGTATGCAGATGCAAGGGCCTCTGGAGTCTTTGGTGCATTGGAATTGTCCCATTTTTCTCCAACTGTACAGTGTTTTGCTGTTTCTGCCATCAGCTCCTCAATGTAATCTGCCAAAATGTGCTTGCATACGTCACTGAATACACATGCATCTATTCCTTACCATATGTTGGCTTTACCAAAGCTTTTCTTACAATGTACCCACCCTTCTTATACTTAGGGAATATAATGTCATAGCATTCATCACCTTCCTTGGTAACAGCTTGAGGTCTGTTAGCATTTTCATTGAAATGAAATGCAGCTAGTTTTAACCTGTATGTGAGGAAATTTAATTAGTTAAATAAAAACAATGTAAGTCATCATAATATACTTTGACAGGTTCACAAAAGGGACTCTGTTACTGGACAACTATATGTTTTCATGTCCTGTGTATCTCACAGTGTATCCTACATATCTTAAAATCAGATACCACAACCGCATAGTTCTAGGTATAACAGAATCCCTTTGATGAAACATTTTATGCCTACCTGCATTGCATTCCTAGATATGAAAATGCTACAGACTTGGGTGCAAAATGTATGACATTATGGAAGGATTCCACAGGTGATTTTTGATATTTCGGGGACAGCTTGACCATGTCATTACAAAGATGGGTATTTGTCAATAGTGCACCCAATTTCTTGCTTGCTTTGGTATCTACAACAATATTAAACAGCATGCATATAGCTAAGCAATTAAGAAAATGCTTTAAACTCATGTCTCTTAAACCACTTCTTTCTATCACGCTGCCATGATCACATTTATGAAAATGTCTGGTTCCATGGTTTCTATGGTTTCTATGCACATTATTATCTAATGATAACTACTTTGTCCTAATGACATCTTCATTGCTTTCTGCTGCTGAGGAGACACACCAGTACAGGTGGTTAATGATGCTCTCCAACTAGCTCACAGCTCTTCTGCTTAGCTAGTTTCTCCAACTTCCTGCATGTTTGTTCAGACAATCCTGTACATCAGTGAATTACCTTTGGCTACATGCCACACATCATAACGGTGTTTTACAGATGGACATGTTTCACAGAGCCATTTGTTTATTTGCTTATGACAATCTGTAATCAGTGTATCCACCTGAAAACCATTATCTCCTAAATATTTTATGCACTGCAAACGGCCTTCTTTTTCCATGTGATGGCTCCCTTTAACTTCATTGCTCTAGTATAGTATCATAATATTTTGCACATGTAATATACCTAAACTAATTTAATGTCTATCACCTTATTCTTCATTAACTCAACCATTGAATATGATCCAAATTTGGCACTGTGTCCAGGACTGTCAGCCCTTCTATCACCTCCAATAATCAGTTGGTTATTGTTTTCTTTCAATTCCCTCAGTAGCCTTTGCAGATGTTTCTCCCAAATAAAGTCTATACTGGGCTGTAAGTAGGTTCTTTGATGACGAAAAAAGGTTGATGTAGTGATAGTCGGACAATTGAATATTGAAAATAATCTCAGTGCCTTTGCAGGTTGTGCACCAGTGTAAAGAATGGCAGCAGAAGTCAAGATGGTGTTCTACCAAAATGTGGTTGACTCCTCCACACAAATACATGATTGCATTCATGACAGATTTGTCGAATGCAGAGTAGTGACCCACAATTAAACTAGTGGAAGAACTCTCACAAGCAGTACAGAGTGAAAAAAGCAGCAATAGAGCTGAATCAAACGCCAAGTAGCATAGGTACTTGGCATGTGAACCAGACTGATCAGAGCAATCTTAAGATCTAGAGTGTATTGGTTTTAAATTATATTACTAAATTTGTCGATTGTGGAGTACTTACGACATCACAGATGGAGCATATGTATCAATTCCCTCTTCAGTAGTGGTAGTATCTGTCTCGTAGAAATCAGCAGCATCCTTAATAGGAGTGAAGGTTAATGGTAGGGGTGAGATGACATAGGTATTGGACTCAACAAGTCGCATTGTACTCCAGTCGTGGACTTCAGGTTTAGCTTGAGTTTCTGGTTGCATACATAGAATGCAGTACATCAATTTAAAATAGCCATGGGCTATAGCTATCGGTACCTCATATAGCACTTACATATAGATATCATTTCAGGCATAACCTGTTTGATGAGTTAGTATCTGCTGTGAATCGCTAAGTCCTGATTGGGTATCTGATTCACCTGTCTGTGGATCACTTATTGATTCTAACTGGATGCTTCAAGATGCAGCTGCAAGTAGTGCCTCCTCGACAATCTGTATGCTTAATAGTATATCATAAGGCATCGTTATTGCAATATGCATGGACTACATAGCTATGGCTACATGTATAGCTATAATCTATAGCTGGCTAAGTGAACTTGCACTGTGCATGACTACACTTACTCGAGATCTCTCTTTTTTCAAAGGCTTGCCTTTTCTTTGTGGCTCATTCCATTCATGGTGTGATGAAACAGCTTGTTTTAGTGACGAGGAACAACCTTCTAATGACTGGGATGGAGCAGAGGAGGGAGTCGCCGGCCTTTTAAAAATCGTTGAAATGGCTCCTTCTACTTTTCTTTATTCCAAAACCTGCTGCTAATTCAGTATCTTTTTCGAAGCAGTCTTTTGTGAAATGCTTGCTGCATAAACAAGAGTTTTCAGATGGACCTATCCAGTCAGCTCTAGTACTTTGCAATTTTTCTCGTCCAAATTGCTCACAAAGTTGGATCCTTAGGGAATTGAAAGCAGCTAATATTTCGCCAGGTACGTTAGAAGTCATAAGCCACGCATCACTTTGACATTATCTTCACAGATGCTAATATACAACTAACTTACACAGTATTCCAATGATCATATCTTTATACACTTACACTTGTGACGTCATGAATAGCAGGACTGCAAAATGGAAGAAGCCATAAACGGGCTTGGAATCTTGTTTTTTTGCTTGCTTTTTCACCAGTAAATTAATTTTTATTTCAAAAACATATCTTACAAACATTAAACACACCAGATACACTACACATTGATGTAAAAAAATAACATCAAAAATTTCATGCAATCCTCCCTTTAAAGAATTTTAGCCCGAGCATAGCGACAATTGGGCTAATTACTGTTCTACTTGAGAGTGTAATACCTGTACATGTTTTGATACTTAAAGGTGACCAATTGACCCGTGGTATCTTGTGCAACCGAGCAACACTTTGAACAGTTGCATAATTTTATAAGCCTACCAGTAAGAAAACTGCTTTCATTTCTGGTATTTGCACCCTCAGTGGTGTGTAAATAGCTTATTCTTTACCAAGAGTTCATAAAATTATAAAGTAGTAACGGGAAGAAACTTTCATTCAATAAATTCTGTAGCAACTGATGAAAGTGTTTTGTTTGATCTGAAGACACTTTTCAGCTTGATTTGACCTAAC
Organism: Dysidea avara; assembly: GCF_963678975.1. Lineage (NCBI taxonomy): Eukaryota > Metazoa > Porifera > Demospongiae > Dictyoceratida > Dysideidae > Dysidea > Dysidea avara. Next base: position 3,906,646 of record NC_089274.1, on the reverse strand, counting down.
CAATACTGCCATATCATTGTAAGGAGAAATCGAGACAGGCTTTTGGACGATATTTTATCGTGGTCAATGATCAAGCTTCCTTGTCCCTACTATACACTACTAGCATATTGTATGATAAAGCTGAAAAGTCGTCTGTCTCCATTCCTTTTGGGTCAGTCAGCCTACTTCCATGCATTGAAGCAGTTTTTGTGTTTCACAAAGTACTCATCGTCTGCAAGGGCTTCACCAAAGTTGAAGTTTCTAACCACTGTTGTTTACCATTTGTGGTGCATTGAATCAAATGGTGTAGAGCAAAAGGTTTTTTGTAGACCGCATGGTAAACACGCAAGTCGTTCAACATACACATGCTGTTATTATACTAACCATAAAAAGTGTGTCTGATGTATTGTGATTAGATTGCATCACATACCAACCAAAAAAATCATGAAATAAATTTTGGTAGCTCAAAAAACCATACAAAATTGTAGCATGAAATTTTATACGAAATTATCATACTAAACTACACAACACCGACACAGATGAAGACATTACACCACTTAGAATCACCTAGTAAAAGAACTGGAGAGGAATGCAGTGATGCAGCTGAGATGAAATCTTCCAAATACTTACAAACTGTGCTGTCAGTCACAATAAACTCCTGCAAAGTACAAATAGTGAGTGTTGCATGAGACAGGTCATGTAATAACCCTACGACATGTGCCATTATACAATGAAGCATGGTACCAGGTGTTAAGCTCTGTATTTATGCCCCTATAAGGCTAGCAATTCATACAATGCATTCTATAATACAACCATACATACAATTGTATCATCATCATCCGTTGACTGCTGCTTGGGTTGGCAACTTACAATGACAGTTCTGTAATGAGAAGGCTTTACAATTTCATTTTTAACCTTTATGTAATACATGACACATTGACAATGCATACTACCACTGTGATATATAATATAATGAAAGTTGGCAAACATAATGCCTATAAAAACACACCTCAATTGTTTGGCATTAAATTGCAACACTAAGCTGTGGGCCATCGGATCTAACCAACTCTTCAACATGACGCCTTCAGAGTTATAAACGCTGTTACTAGTATCATTGGTACACACCTAAAAGCCACATAGAAGTTAGAACCCATTGCCATTCACGCATACATACAAATTTTACTTACCAAAGATGTGGTATTATTATTAATGCACACTGACTCGTAAACACAAGCTGGGAACTGGTAAACTGATTTGCCATGGATTACTCTGCACAGTAGTGAAACAAAATATAATGTACAACTCTACAAACTGAACCAGGCTACGTACACACCCGCGTGCACACCCCCACCATAGATCCTATGCCCCCACACGCAAGTCTACTCAACTGTATTGGTGAACTGAATGTGCTGAACGGTAACTTGGCGCCATTACTGGAAACACAGGTACAGTTAGCACAGTATATAGGCAATAATTCAGGTAGCACACTAACACTCGGTCTATTACTAAAACTCGTCACTAGCAAATAACTCAGAATAAACTTCACTTCCATCTTTCTCGGATACTTAAGGTAGCGAAAGACAAAATCCGTAATCCATGGGGCGACGCGCGCCCCAACGCTCTGTGCTGCTGAAATGCCGGTGCTATCTTTTCAGTTTGATTATGATTATGATTAGATACGGGTAAAGGCAAAGCCTGTATATCCGATCAATGCATTAAAACATTATACAAAATTAAATCTAAAATCTAATAAACATATATCTAACAACGATTTAAATGTGTTGATGACATTTGCTGCCTCGAGTCACCCCCACTTTGGAGTACTGTTCTCCACCCATAAACTGTTTTAGTAGTCTTGCATGGCTGCACAGACCCGGCACATAATTATTATTTTCTTTTTGCAGTTCAAAGCATAACTGATGTGATCAGTGATCCTAATTATTATATATTCCCTACCTATAGTATGTTCACGTTGAGCTGAATCCTCAAAAACATTTAATAACTCATGGATGCAATTACACACAATCTTGAAATTTGGCTCATTTGTAGTACTGCCTAAAAATATTTCAAAATCTTTTTGTTCAAATGTTTGACATAATGTTTACAGCCAATCAAAATTTTTCACAATACATTTCATATGTGGAAGCCATATAAGTACAGTGTCCATTACAGCCCTTTCCCGAACTTGTAATGGAGCCAAACCGTACTTGTCTGTTGTTGACATCTTTGCTGTTACCAATAATCATCTGGTTGGCTGAAATGTTAACTCTGAGAAAAAATCCACTTTTAATTTTTAGCTGTTTTTCAGGATTCAGCTCAACGTGAAGGGATTCATAGCCATTTCTTGGCTGCCGTCTTTGAGTCACACCATTTTTACACCCTGACTTCTTTTACAGTGAGAGGGAGGTATACTGCAGGTCACGCAGGTCATACTGCAGGTTTTTATTGTATCTATGCTAAAATACTGAACACACGTGATTTCTCAGCTCCCGGTTCCCGAGCCATCTTCCGTTCCCTATCCCCTTCCGGTTTTACCCCGTGACCAGTAGGTTGACAACGTGTTTTTTGCCGCTCGGTTTTTACGAGAGTTTTGTCTATTTGTAGAAACTTTTTTTTGTCTCTGCTCGAAGTAGAAATATGAGGGTCTTGCTCGTGTCTCTTTTTCTTGTATTGGCGTTGTCATGCCAAGCCGCCTTCGTGTGTGAGCCCAACCCGGACGATTTGGATTCGTGTGGCTGTATACTAAATACCCCAGAGCCATTTCTCGTTGACCTAACATTGAACGACACACTGTAAGTTGTAATGTGTGATGTGTAGGAAAACATTTAGCCTTTACCAGTAATTATTTTTTTACCACAGAGTTGCGGAAGATGAAAATGGTGTTGAGTACTACTATGGCAGCTGCGATGGTACAGGCTTTGAAGACTGCGACATGGACGCAGCGGTATGGAAAGACGACGCACACATGTACATTGATACCTTGAGTGTATACTGGGAATAAATTTAGACATTTGTTAGCCATCGACTCCTTTGTTATGTTTTATCACAGATGGGTGCATGCTTTAATGAGTGTTGTGTTTACTACGTTTACAGATTTGTGTAGTGGACACAACTGGTAATGTTACACTCAGTATTGGCAACTTGGACAATGTTACGTACAATGTGGAGGAGATTGAACCACTGAGTATGTCAGTAGTGTATGTAGATGACCAAGGGTGAGTCCATTAACCTGTATAAAACATTTTTGTTGTGTATTGATCATGTAACAACACACTTTGTAGTGCAATGTCTACTGTGTTCTTACCTTTGATACTGAGGTCACTGTTTATGATGTAACAAAGTGCATAATATTATTTTGAAGTCATAACAGTGGTTTCCCACATTAGATTTCTGGGGATCACATTTTAGTATAAAATTATTTGTTACTAAATGTACTTTTGGTGTTTATCTGGGTTTCTTATGAACAAGATGAATTATAGTTGCTTCATTGTCTGACATTGTAACAAAATTATTGCTACGAATGGATTTACTCATCTTGTGGTGACTACATGCATGCCATTGCTCTTCAGCTGCCTATTGTGTTCACTGCAAATCTATGAAGTGACTGGTATCATCATTACAATCCACTTGGGTATGATGCCTGGGATGTGTAGTGTTAATTATAATAATGACCAACCCATTGCCCTGTGCTAGTGTTTGGCAATGATAGTGTCTTCAGCACTGGAAAGACCAAGAAAACATGTTATACCATGCTGAGTGTATTTTGGGCCACTCCAACTTGATTTCCTGTTTCCCCTCCACTGCCAGCATGGTTTATAGCCAAGCCAGAATAGTCCATTATTCTATAAACCGACGTATTCAAAGTATCAGGTGATTGTTTTAGTCTGATTCTTATCAGACACGATGAGCTTTATCCGAAATTATGTCACAGACATAAAAATGGCCGCTGTAGTGTGGGGACATTCGTAAAATTTGTATGGGCGACTATGGGAAGAAAATTTTTGAACGGCAATATCTCAGCCAAGAAGGAAGATATCAAACTCTAACTAGCAGGTATGACTATAAGACATTACAATAAGTGCGTAAAAGCGATTTTCGGTTGATTTTCAAAACAATGCTAGATTCCTATTCTTTCAGCTAATTTATAACCATACCTACTGGTTAGAGCTCGATATCTTCCGTCTTAGCTGAGATATCTCCTTTCAAAAATTTTCTTCCCATAGTCGCCCATACAAATTTTACGAACGTCCCCACACTACAGCAGCCATTTTATGTTTGTGACGTAGTTTCGGATAAGGCTCATTGCTGGAACGCATGGCACAGGCAAGTGTGTTTGGCCATGACCATAAACAGGAAATCAACTTGCAGTGACCTTGTATGTGTTTGTTTTTATTGGATTTACACTGTATTTGAATTACTGTATAGACTCAGAGCAGTTGTAGTGGTGACATGTAATGATACAGTTGATAATACAACCTTTGTGTATGACAATCAAGATGGGAATATCTATGTGAGTTTAGAGACTTTTCTACTGTAAAATTATTACATGTTTATATATTTGTAATGATTGTTTATAGACCTTCCGTCTTTATGATGCAAATTATTGTGTCCCTCCTTCGGCTACATCTGCCATGCCAACCAGTACCGAGACACCAAAGCCAACCAGTACTGAGACACCAAAGACATCCGCAATCAAGACCAGTCATGCCATGACACATACTGTCACACCTGGTATTCATTCCACTGGTACTCCAACACCAACCACTACCAAGAAGCCAGCAGAGAACAAGGATGACAAAGACAGGAAAGTTGTCCTGGGTATCGTCCTATCAATAGTCGGTGCTATTGTTGTTGGATGCATTGTGGGTGTTGTTGTCTACCTTGTATGGAAGAAAAAGAAAACAGTCAGCTATGAGCAAATCCCCTCCATGTAGAACGATAACTATTAAGTGTAATCAAGTTGATTGTATAGTTTTAGAAACAGATTCGCGTAAGATAGTGCATAGTTTGTACAAATTTGTTGTTTGATCATTGTTATGCATATCGATGAAATCTTCAACTGTTCTCATTCCATCGAAATTTACATGTTGGTTCCTTTCTGGACACTGTTTTGCCTTTGAAAATTCTTGTAGCTGGCCACAAAACTGGTCAACTTCAGTGTGTGGTAAAGAATTGTTTTGACAAGGGCTGTGAAATGTGTGAACAAGTTGATTAGATTAAAAGATAAATGCCTACCTAATAAGTCCCTTCAGATAACCAATGTTAACACTGTGTTGTAGGGCTGACTGGAATCCATCCCTAAATCCTTCCTGAACATGTGAATCACGTGATAGAGAAACACCCTCACGATAACCGGACTGAATACAAGCGCATACGTTTATTAAAAACTTGTACCCAGTTTTTAAATAACGCTACCTGTTGGTGAACTGTCTGAATCTTTTCCCATTCATTGTCGGATAATAAACGCTCGGATTCACCGCTATCGCCACTATTCGTGGTTGACAAATCTTCTAAGCATCCTGCCATTTTAAAAACCTAAGGTCACATGATCCTAATTTTCATTGTCATGTCAAAATGGCGATGGAAGAGTATCCATGTTAATCCGCCTGTTATGTGGCGTTTTGTGCCCGTCCAACTTAAGAACTGTGAATTCATGCCATCCTGTTAAGATCTTTTGCAATACCAGTGCCCAAAACTGCGGCTGAACAACATGATGAGCGAACCATCTGACAATGCCGGCTCAAAGCAAAGTGATAATCGCGCCTTGGCCAGCATCCGCTCGCTGTACAAAACACCAACGCCTGAAGTGGAGGCAATCAGTAACGACTCACGTGAAAGACAGTCACCGGTAGCTGACGACACGAGGTTGTTACCGTATCTTGGAATGAAGACAGACCCGATAAGTGATGATGAAGAAGAAACGGGTGAAATAAAGGATACTTCGCCACCTGTGCAGAACTCGCCCCGATCTCAGCCAACTGCGGCAGTATCGACGTCACGAACTAGTACTAGCAAAAAGAAGAAACGAAAGGATAAACATGAATCAAGGAGCCCAAAGAAGCGAAAAAGTAGGAAAAGAGACAGGAGTGAAAGCCACGAGAGAGGTAGGAAACATTCTTCATCTCCCAAGAGGAAGAAAAAACACCACAAAAAGGATTCCAGTCCAAAGAGAACAGATTCTAGTCCCAAAAGGAGGGAATCTAGTCCCAAGAAAAGAGACACAAGTCCCAAGAAAGAATCCAGTTCAAAGCACAAAGATGTAAGTCCTAAGCGGGACATTAGTCCAAAGGAGTCCGGTTCAAAACACCACAAAAGAACCACAAGTCCCAAGCTACGTAAGGAAACAAGCCCAAAGCGTAAGGACTCAAAGTCATCTAAATCAAAGGTGGTACCAAAACGTTATCGCAGTCCTAGTCCAGACGGGAAGACAAAGCCGAAGCGCTATCGATCAGCTAGCCCAAGTGATGATAGCTCAACAGAACGTCATTCAAAAAAGAAACATTCTCGTCACAAGCACAATAAATATGATGAGATTTCATCAGACTCAAGTTTCTTTTCACCACGAACTCCAGAACCTCCAGTTGTACACCGAAGAAAATCTCGATCACCAGCTTATTATGGACACACAGCAGAATACAGGGAAAGTAGAAATTACCGAACATATCAATCCAGAGAAAGATCACCAGACTCTGATTATGGTTACTCAAGGAGAAGGTTTCGATCACCAAGTCCCGAGTTTAGAAGGCGATTTTCACGACGTTCACCACCACCAAGCCCCCCTAGGAGTAATTTCAACCGCCGTAAAGGCAGGTACTCACCTGCTCATCATGGCAGAGATCGATCACCTAGTCCTAGAAGAAGATCACCCAGTCCTAGAAGAAGATCACCCAGTCCTAGAAGAAGATCACCCAGTCCTAGAAGAAGATCACCCAGTCCTAGAAGAAGATCACCCAGCCCTAGAAGATCACCCAGTCCTAGAAGAAACAATAGATCAACTAGCAAATTTGAGGAAGGCAGGTTCAAAGATAAAAGACCATCAAGAGTTAGTGAGCAGAGGGAATCAATGGACACTCAAGAAGAGCAGAAATATGGCGAGGTAAAACACGAAGAGAGAGTACCACCACCTCCGCCGCCAGTAGTTGAAATACCTCCCCCTCCTTTACCATCTGACATTCCTCCTCCACCCCCCACCGAGATGGTTGTTCAGCCACCCTTGCCACCAGCTGTGTCATCTACTGCTCCTCCACCACTGCCAGGAAGTAGAACAACTATGCCAATTCCGAGTGCTATTATTCCTCCTATTCCCACCAATATATTACCATTACCTGGTGGAATTGTGCCGCCACCACCATCATTTATGGTCCCGCCGCCGTCATTGCCAGCTGTAAACCCTGTACCATCATCAACGCCTCAAATGGTGTCACCTGCTCCTACTGTCCCCGCATCGTTTGTGCCATCAATTGTAATGCCGTTGAGTCTGGATACCAAGGCTCCTTCTAAAGTAGCTGTCGTGACTACACCAAGTGAAAGTACTCCTAAACCTGCTACACCTGCTACACCAGTTCCAGTGACACCAAGTACTCCACAGCCAGCTAACACACCAGTTGCTACACTGCCACCTAAAGTAGTTGCACCACCAAAGGTTGTTGCTCCCCCACAGCCTTCCCATAACCTGCTAACTGTCCAGAACTCTATAGCAAGATGTGTGGATGCTTTTGAGATAATCTCTCAGGTGGGAGAAGGAGCTTTTGGCCAAGTAAGAATGGATTTTCTTTGTACTTGTGTTTATATGTACACTTTCCAGGTGTACAAAGCTCGTGAAATTGACACAGGTGAAATGGTAGCATTGAAGAAAGTACGCACAGACAATGAACGTGAGAGAGAAGGATTTCCTATCACAGCCATCAGAGAAATTAAGATTCTTCGTCAGTTGTCTCATCCCAATATTATCAACTTGAAAGAGATCGTAACGGACAAACAAAATGCACTGGATTTCCGTGGGGACAAGGGTATGCAGTGTATTTCATAGTATCTGTTGCATATTAATTTTATTTATGTCTGTATTTCAGGTGCCTTCTTTTTAGTATTTGAGTATTGTGATCACGATTTGATGGGCTTGTTAGACTCAGGCATGGTGACATTAACACTTGAGCACATCCAATCTCTTTGCAGACAGCTAGTAGAGGCTCTAGAATACTGTCACTCCAAGAAATTTCTTCATAGAGATTTAAAATGCTCCAACATTATGTTGAACAATATGTAAGTGTGTTGTGTGAAAATATTTTTAGTCAGTGCTATTATCATTAGGGGAAAACTCAAGTTGGGGGATTTTGGGCTTGCAAGGCGTTACCATGCTGATGATCCCACTCGTCTCTACACTAATCATGTGATAACGTTGTGGTACCGCCCACCAGAATTGCTACTTGGTCAAGAACATTATGGGCCTGCTATAGATATGTGGTCTTGTGGGTGAGTAGATTTGAATTGTAAATAAATTTGTTTTGTATGTATATATTGCTGCAAGTTTGCTTGTATTTATAAATATTTTACAACCAGCTACAGGTAGAGATATGTGTGTTTTTATTGTATGCTGTGTGTAATTCTTGTGTTTTTGGGTGCTTTGTTTTGAAAAGGTGCATTCTTGGAGAAATGTTTACAAAGAAGCCAATATTCCAAGCCCACAATGAGATTCTCCAGTTAGATGTTATCAGTCGAGTATGTGGTGCACCAACACCAGCAGAATGGCCAGACGTGATTGCCCTTCCTCTCTTTAAAACAATGAAACTGAAGAAAAACTACCGGAGGCGATTAATAGAAGAATTTTCCAGGTATGAAACTTGTCTGCAAACACTTGGCATTTATTATTGTTATTTTATAATTTTGGTAACTTATTTAATTGTTGCCATGTTCCACTGTAGGGTCATCCCAGAGCCAGCACTAGAGTTGATGGACAAAATGTTAGCCTTAGATCCCACTAAGAGGATTAGTGCTGAGGAATCCTTGAAGCACCCTTTTCTAGACATTAATCCTGACGATATTTCTCCACCAGAGTAAGTGTTGGTCTTACCAGCCAGAGTGTGTCCCTTGTATGTGAGTGGGGAGAAATAGCACTCTGGTTAACACTGCAATTGGTGAATTGTGTTAGTAGTTGAGCTAAGCTGGTTACCTCATGAAAGGTAAGTGGTAAACTACTATAGGAGATTTGCAATATAAACTGGTACATGCTTTGAAGGCTTTAGTAGGTGAAGATGTGTAAAATCCACATGCCAAGATACTGGCAATCCATCATTTGTAATGTTACTGGAATGCTTTATTCATTCTACTCACATACAGTCCTTGGCTGGCAAGACTTGACTAAATGTAGCACAGAAGGGATAGTATCTTTGTAATGTTTTTCTGTTGGTGTCCAGAAAGCTGTATGTATAGTGTGACTGTATGTGTGTGATGTGAGTGAGTGCTTTGCCTCTAAAGCACTTGCTACATTTTCTTGCAGTCTGCCAAGGGATCAAGACTGCCACGAGATGTGGTGTAAACAGAAGCGGAAGAAGGAACGTGAAGCTCAGAAGCAACGCAACGAAGTAGCTGGCAACAACAACAACAGCGTCAACCCAATTAGTGAGAACCGCTTACAGGAAGAACCAAAGGGAACACCACCATTGTTTCCACAGCAACAAATTCCGAAAGACGTTCCCCCAGGAAGGCCTACCCTTGGTTCTTTGTCAGTTCCTCTTCCTACTGCTCCTGCCCTGAATACCAGCATCCTAGAGTCGCTACCTGGCAATGCTCCAAGTACGACTAACAGACAATCAAATTTGTCATCAATAAGCTTGCTAATGAAGAACTCTCATTTAGATGAGTTGACACAGATTACAGCTCAGATTCAACAACTTCAATCAAATGATAAAACTAACAAGGATATTCAGCAGGCGATATACAAGGCCAAACAGAAGCAGTTAGCCATTCTATCTCAACTAACCGTAGCCCAGCAGACGAAAATAGCTCAGACACTATCAATGGCCATCACCAGCCAATCTGAACAAAAAGGTGTTAAAAACACACTACAGCAATTTCTTAATCTAGTAAAGCCAGATGCAGCATCTTCATCTACCAAACCACCAAGTTTGTTAGAGAAACAAGAAACTAAATCTAGCCCCATTATGGGAAGACATGCATACGACTATGACAACCAAGTGCCACCCCCAGTGTTGCCGAACATGCAAACTTTTGATTATGGCAACCAGAGCAATAAAGAGTTTGAACGTGTCGCTGTCGAGCAGTTGGACTGGGAGAAACATCATGGAGCACATCCACCACAACAGCAACCTTTAGACTATCCGAGAAGACAACACAATGATAGGTACGATGGATGGCATCCTTAACTTATTACATACACAAACACATGCACAGTAACATGCATGGTAACGAAACGCATTTCGCTTGACAAGCTGCTCTCTCACTCTGGTAAGACTTCAACACTTTGAATGTAAATAAATTATATTGTGTAATTATGATTGTTAAAAAATAATTAGTCAATAAGTATGGAAATTTTTTTTTGTGAGGCAGGGTGCTGTGCTTTGACCGATGCTTAGGCTTTCTTTTTTTTTTGTTAAGCAGACGGTATGAAGAGTTAGCCATCAAGGTTGTATACATGTGAAATAAGTTGCACGATACACTAACAGCTTGTTTTTACAAAGAATCGCATGCTTTATCGTTTTTTAGTGATGCGGAGAAGTAAACGGAAGCAGGAGACGCCGAGTCGTACAGGACGAAGAAGTGACGAGATAAATCTAAGACTGATGATACCCCGCTATACCATGATTACATGTATGATAAAATGAGATTTGTATATTACAGATTGTTCATGTTCATTATCTATGTAATTTATCGTATAAAAATTTTTAAAAGTAAAATATATAATATATTGACATATTTATCATAAACTTGATAGTGATCCGCCGCACAGAATACAGTCGTGTCGCTCTGTTAGACTTACTAGTGTTGACTCCTGGAAGCCTGCAGGAAGAAACTTTCTTTCACGCATACAAAATTATTTACTACCTTGGCTTCTAATATTTATCGCGCTGGCGCCACATTGCGTACAGCGGTTACCAGTAGGATCGTGCAATGCTGTGCAAGTGAACATACAACTGTCTAAATGAGAAATCAAAAATTGTTAAAGCAAGGTAATGTATTCTCTTACTCCATGAGTGCTTGTTGGAGCATTGTAAAGAGTTGTGTGATTGCCATGTTAACTGGTCCCCACAGACAGGACATTGTTGACGAGAAACTGTACATTGTAAACTGTTTAATCTAGTCACCACCTAGGAGGATAAATAATATCAACATCCTTAAGAGATAGTCAAGGGCTTACTGTATAGCCTAAATATTTCAAGGGCCAAATTTTTTGAGGTTGAGCAATGTTGCTAAAAAAATTTTTTCAATGGATTTGCAAACACTCCCAAAATGTATTACACTACCATATAGCCGAGGGGGTTGCTTTTTGTAGTTAACAGTGAAAATTTAATCCTTGAAAGTTTTTTTACCTTCATATATTACTAAGAGTAAATAATGGAAGATATGGGATTGTTTGCAAATGCACAAAAATTTTATTTTAACATCAAAAATTTTGTCCCTCGAAATATTTTGGCTATATGGTATATGGAGGTCTAAATGTTTCAAGGATAAAATTTACACTGATAAGCTCCAAAACCGCAAAATCAGCAAAAAATTTCCCCCTCAAAATATTTAGGCTATACAGTATCTGAATGATTTTGAGACTTGGGATTAATAGCAAAACAATAGATCAACAAACCATAAATGTCAACCTTGACATAATTTTGCTCACAATTCAAATGTTACTGTACGACAGGAGATTTTGACGAAAGAAAAGGTTGATACCAATTAAATTTGTCGAACGTCCATAAGCGCCCTTAAAAGTATGCGATATCTTATTCATATGTGCGTATTCGTCAACTTTTCCTTTTCGTCACAATTTCCTGTCAACTGGAAGTACACTATGCACAAGACACACCTCCTTTTCCAGTAGTTCATCATCCACTGTTCCATTCACTTGTAGCCATCCTATCATGTTGTTAATGATTACTAAATCTGTTAAATGTGATGAGATAGAACAAGTCAATAATGTACATGACTAATTGAGTGACAATAGATCTACAAAAATGAGACCTGTCAGTTTCAGACTTTAACATAAGCACATTTTGTATACAAAATGTGCAAAAGCCAGTTTAGATGGTGCAGAGTGACTAAGTTACACGTAACAGTTGGCAACAACAATTTTGACAGGTCACCAGGTGCTGCATACATAAATATACAGTGGAACCTGTTAATCAGGACACTTGAAAATGAGGGACACCTCCATAATGGACACTAGGTAATGGTCCCAATGTATCCCTCAGTATGGAAACTATTAAACTGACCTGGACACCTTGACACTTGGTCTGTCCCAAGATGTCCTTAATACACAGGTTTCACTCTAAAGGAAACTGCTATTGGGGGTGTGTTGATAATTTCATTCTAGCTCCTTTCATGGATAAATATCTGTTCTTACCTGCATGATTGTTATTAGATTCTGAGTGGCTGATCCAGCTAGTTAAGCAAGTGACAATGTGATTCTTTATCATGTGACAGTCCAGTCCATCCAGTTTAAACTACACATAACAAATATCAAACAAGCACACAGTAGCATTATTGTTATCATAACATTTTCTATTCCACCGATGTCTTTGTGTTCACAGTATGCTACCACCATCCGTGCTAACTGCAAGCAGTAGAAGTTGTTTCCCTCTGGCCTGGTTGTTGATAAATGTGCCACAAGTTTCATAATTAATGGACATACTTTAACACTTTAGCGGACAGCAAAGTATTAACATTCTGGCCAATGTCAATGCGTAGTAACTGTCTCAGTGATTCAAACACATCCCAACACAGGTACAGTGGTGTTTCCATGGCTACTAGCTCTTGGTAACAGCCAATCAGATCACTCCATTCACTAATCAACTTAACAAAATGGATCTACACAGGAAGTTCAATAAACTTTATTAATAGGGCTACCTTCAAAACTAATAAATATGAAATTGCTACACAGAAGAAAGCTATAAACCCCTCTGAATTTCCCTCTACGCTACAACCATGCTACATACATACCTTACACTGTGAATGTGCTAAATTATGGACACCTTCATACCTGAGGAAACAACCAGACACACACGTGCTATACCAGTTACTGCTATTGTGCGTACAGTGAAACCTATCTAAGTAGCTACCTATGTAAAAAGGCCAACTTTAAGTTCCCCAAGTGAGAAGTTTATGTACTAGTCCACCTGCCATCTGCTTCTACTAAGGTCAAGAGGGGATTGGCTTTAGACAAGTTCCACTGTCATTACAGTCATAGATTAAATGATACCATAAACAGGAGGGGATTATAGTTTAGTCAACTGTAGTAAAAGCAGCATAACTTATTTGCAAACCATTAAAATGTTGATTCAGCACTTTCGATATGTGCAGTAGGGTATCAACAGCACTATTGTGATCAGTTCACTACAAAATAAGGTCACCGACTTGTTTAAACTGACCAGTAATGAATATTCAAAATGGCCTACCTAAGGCATAATAAGGTCAGAAACTTTAGCAGATGTATACACAGTGGAACCTGTCTTAACAGTCACCTCTCTATAAGGGACAGCTATTAATTCCCCAAAAGAGACATTATACACTAATCCACCTGTCAAAGCAGCCACCTGCCTATTAAGACCAAGAAATTTTGGCCTGAAGGTGACTGGCTTAGACAGGTTCCACTGTAGTAGCCCATTACTTGCATATGGAACATCTACGTAACTCATAGTGCCTTGTCTTACAGGGTACCAATATAATGCTCCATTGTGTGTGTACTTGTCTGCTTACAGTTCTACAACAGCAACAAACAGTCCATTATGTGATGTGGCCACTCCTATTGGTTCACCCTTCAGGTCAACTTCAATTTGTCTTGATGTGATTATTTGAAATTCTGTGTTAGTTTGTTTAGGAGCCTTACCACAAATAAAATCTAAAAGGAAAATTAGAAAATAGTTACAATACATTGTGTGTGTGTGTGTGATGCTAGGTCTCTACTCACTTGATGAGAATTCTACAACACTTTTATCTCTACTACAACTTATAAATCGTCCACTTGGTAGTGTTGCTAACCCCGAGCTAGGTAGTATATGGCCCTCGACAACTCCATGCATGGTAATATCCCCACCCATTAATGGAATGTGTACCACCAGAATCAGCTGATTCTTAGCTATCACCAGAGAACAATGATCAGCTGCCTAAACCCGACAAAAAAAAAAGCATACATCACACACACACACAAACACATACTGGAAAGCCTCTCCCCCACGCCATTGTAATCACTGGGATACCGTCACTCCCATCTATGACCGGGTGTGGCTGGATGTCGGCGTAGCTGATATCTGCACCAGCTATGCCCACTAACAGCAGATACACATCTCCATTAGCACATCCAACAGTTAAAAATATATCTGAAATGTAACACACACACACAAAAAAATATGATTACAGTGAAGCAAACAAAAAGAACATTACATTGTACTATAGAAACTTTGGTGAATAGCCAGCTACATTCACGTTCAACTTAATCTGTGAAGTTTTCATCTTGATTACAGTGAAGCAAACAATAAGAACATTACATTGTACTATAGAAACTTTGGTGAATAGCCAGCTACATTCATGTTCAACTTAATCTGTGAAGTTTTCATCTTGCTTACAGTGAAGCAAACAATAAGAACATTACATTGTACTATAAAAACTTTGGTGAATAGCCAGCTACATTCACATTCAACTTAATCTGTTCAACTTAATCTGTGAAGTTTTCATCTATACAGCAGTTACAAAGTAAGTCACAAACATAGCCAAGATGTACTCAATAAAGCCAATTCAGTACTGGGGGATAATATTATATACACAATGTTCCCAGAGCAACATGTCCTCTTGCAAAAGCACTGAACACAGCCAAAATACGTGAAAACAAACACTGAATTCTGCAAAAACATACACAAACACTTCTTCATACTAGAGAAAAATCCACTTATAAAAAAATTTATGACTGCACATGTTCCACAATGAACTTCACATAATGGTTATCAGCTACCCTTAATCAGTTGTTCGTGTACAAAAGTGACCTACCCAATACACCCAACAGGAAGACTTGTTCCACTGTATAGCACCACCAAAAAGGAAGAGTTCACAATGAGCATGGATTTAAAAAAACTGCTTTGCACACACGCAGATCGTTTGGGAACAAAAATTTACACATTAAATTTTTGGTTAAAACTTTGTACGCTTATATGACAAAATTCACAAAAATTGTCCCTCAAAAAATTTCTATATGCGTATCTACAGGTGTAGTTACATTGTGCTAACTGACTTACCATCATCGTGCTTCATACATGCTAACTTGCAGCCCTGCCCCCAAGGATTATCAGGAAGCTTGATCATGTGATCAACACTGCAGGTGATTCCCCTACAAGCAACATGATCAAACATTGCACCAATTTATAGAAGGGTATTACCCTTGCAAAAGATTGAAAACACAACGAAGAAAGACTACATGTCTGCTCTCCGTAGTAACAACTAAAATTATGGCTGATGTTTCTGGACTTCTGATAATGTGTGGGAGCCATAAAAATGTTGTTATATGTAACAGTTCACGTCGTTTGTCCAAATCATAAAAGGCATGTTTGCACGGCGGTGGGTCACCATAACATGTCTCCTTCCAGTGATCGTGTAGTGTCTCAGATAATGTCTTGATCTGCAGAATAAAAGCACTGATACATACACTGATATACATGTGCATAATAGCAAGAATTTTAGCTAATGGAGGTATGCATGAATGCATGTCCATATCACACACACAGACACACTCACTCACACACAATGAGAACTGGTCACGGTATAATAAAATCACTGCTATATAGTGGTGATTTTAAAATACTGTAAAAGTGATGTGCTTAATATAGTCACTCAGAAACTTTCAACCCAAGTGGTGACCTGATTTCATCGTTATACAAGTAATGAATTGACCCACCTTCTTCCACTGTAATCCAAATGAACGGGGTGGGGCAAATAGGATCACATGACCTCCACCCATCAAACACGTTAATAAGCACCTACAGATACAAAGAAATCAATGGATTTATGGAAATAAAGGAGTGTCTGCTATGTAGTAGGGCTGGAACAAAGGTCAAATATTACCCTCTGAAGTATCTTGCAAGGAAGTTACTGAAGCTTCGAAGCTTTGTTGACTATGTCATGTTAGTAATTAATCACCACTAGAACACTGTCTCTAGTACAAAATTTTAAAATCTTTTTCCCAACAAATTCACAAAATTTTGTCTATGTATGCCCTTCATTTATAAATTGAAGTTACACAAAGTTAGTTCTACATACACATATGCAAATTACCCTCCATGTAAACTGCAGCCAATCGGCGTCCATTGTGACATTTTGAATACATTCCCAATTGACTTGGAATATTTCTGGTCACAAAATCGTTTCATGATAGGAGCTTTCACTATAAACAATGAATTCATATAATATATGTACATACACCAAACATGTTTACTAAAAAAATAAGTTTGGACGAATGACCGGTGTATATTACATCACTGGGGTTGGGTAACATAGTGAGTGACTTGAATACTGACCCAAACAAGACAACTTTCTTTACACACTGTAACAAGACTACCATAAAGAAAAAAAACTAACAGAACCATACATAATTAATGACTTGCCAAGCTTGCAGCCAAGTATCTAAGTACAATTCCAGTTGGATGCTATGAGTTGGATTAAAGGGTTGAAATTGCTGTTTCAGAAACTGAACCATATATAAAACATCAGAATTATTACCCAGTGGCCATTTCTATGGCAACTGCCTGGCATCCTGGCATATGGAAACTCCAGCCTTGGGACGTTTTTTTTTTTCCCTTTCTGCTGAACCTTATTTCTTTGAGCTCCCTTAGTGCCTTATACAGGCTACATAGTGTTTGCTATTTGGAGGACTTTTAAAACAAGCAGAGTGACTCGATGCCTAAGTAAGACAGATGGCTCCTCTGGCGCATGCCTAGACCACATGCTACGGGTGATCAAGTCACCACTGGGACATTATTGACGTTTCAGCTACATGCTCTGACTCAGGCTTTAAGCCTCCTCACAGGTCCCTAGTGGGATAGCATTCACAGAATAAGACACACACATGATAGTGGTGGCACTTGGGTTGAGTGTTGACATGCACATATGACTGTGGATCAAGTCACACTTGGCTTGGGTTGACCTTTCTTTGTAGTTCACTTTTCAGTCTTGATTTAATATTACAAGTGATATATTATAGGTCTTGTGAAATTAACACAAACTTATCAAGTAATCATAAAACAAAAATGAAACAACAAACATGTGTAGTGTGAATGCCTCAACCATTAACAATTCTCACTGAATTAAAAAAAAAAAGAGGTGCAGTGGTGCATACTGGGATGGGATACAAGACCAGTATTATAAGTTATTTCTGAACACTCATACCTTCCGTCTTTGGATCTGGTAAGACAACGCCTACATCTGCGGACTCCAAATCTGTCGGCATTGTCGCCATATTCACACTCATTAGTGGCTCCTTGTCATTTCCAGCTCCTTCCTTGCAGCGTAACCCGCTCACCATATTCTGTTATTAGTTAAGGATGATATTTACTAGATATTCTAATAGAACAACCGGGTCGTGAAGGATACATAGATGTAAACAAATCGCGGGAGTGTCAAGGCGATCCGCTGGTCCTCAGACCACGTCAGCACGTCATAGTTGTTCACAAATTCTCCAATACTTACCACACTCATGACCATGCAGCTTCACACAAAATAGCTGTACCACAATCGATTCAAACATTCCACACATTTAAAGATGTAGAGTTTAACACAGCTGCGCGCAGTTTTCTGCGCCTCGGAGCAATGAAGTCCTGTGCCCTGCTCATTTCACAGTTTCTTCTTATTGTATTATGTCAAGCCGAGGACAAGTATGTGTGTACACCAGACGACTTACCGGCTTACTGTGGATGTATCGTGAACACGACCACGCCATTTACCGTCAACCTACAGTTTGATAAAACAATGTAAATAACGCTGTTAGCTGAAATATGCTTGTGATTTATATTCCCCTTTAAGTTAGACATACTGGAGATCCATTTGATAAACACGCGGAGTACATTTATGGAGGTTGTTTTGGTGTGCCAGAATGTGATGCAGAAACAGCAGTAAGTTAGTAGTGATTGAGGTATAGTATAAAAGTGGGGCACTACAGTATGAAGAAAGTGGTCTCGTGTGGCCAGACTACCTTTTTCTCTTTGTCATTTGGTAGGGAGAAACAAGGGTCTGGACTATATAGAGGGTCAGGCCTTACAGCCCCTATGGATCTATGATCCCAGTTGTGGCCGAGACAGAAAGTGATCCATCACTGGTCTACAGTAGCATGCTTGGTAACAATAATGTCACATTTGGATGTGTGTCCAGAACAAGTATGGGTATTTAAACCAGACCAGACCCTTTTTTCTCCCTGCCCAGTGTCAAAAAAAAATATGGTCTGGCCACGCAAGACTATGAGGGAAAAGGGGACCTCAAAGGGTGGAGCCTGGTGGTGCAAATCGTCCCAGTTGCACCATTCTGTGCACATGCACTGCCATCTGCATCATCATGCATGTACCCACTTGACCTGGACAAAATATGACCAGGTGTAATCTGGGTCACCTAACCCGTTATCAACCCTGTACTGGAAATCAGACAGTTGGGCATCAGTGCAGTACAAGACAAAACAGGCAGGGCCGCCTATGTACTTGTGAGGTTTCAGAGTGTTCGGTTACTGGCAAGTAGTACTTACAGATTAGACATTATAAGTACATTGTCGTTAAGGAGAACCATAAGATGTGTAAACAATAGGCACCAGCCCATGAACTTGAGTACATGCTGAAGGAGTTGCAAATTGTGAGCAGTTGCTTAAAAATGTGCATGGTTGTTTGCAGGCTCACATGGAGCTAAAGGCGTTAGTGTTTGATTAACATGTACCTCCCTGGTCACTTGCAGATGATTGTTGCTATTATGCAAGGCTAACTACTGCAAACATATCTTGCCTAATATGTAGCTGTAGACATATGCCCCTAAACTTCAGGTCTCATGTCAGTGGACCATCCACATTACCCAGTTTTTCTGACCAAGACAGATAGTTAAAAAAAATTTGGGTTTCTTTGCAACTACTACTATGACTTACAGTATTTTTTTTATCTGGAGCAGTACCTAATATTTTGTAATCTCTCATCAGATATGTCTGGTCTACACAGCTGGTAGACTCACAGCCAAAATTGGATTATTAGAAACAGTCACTTATTTGGTGAAGCAGATTGACCCTCTGAATGTCACTGCTATTTATAAAGGAGGCAAGTTAGTATGATATGATATATAAGTGTGTGTAAGTCAGAAATTTTTACAAAATAAGAATGGAAGGACTGGAAAAAAAAACAAAAAAAACTTGTAGTCTGTCTGATGTGTACAATGGTGTAATGAAGTATCCACTTTTGTGATTGAACTGGCACACAGGCATTCGGATAGTGGAGGTCCCACTGTATTCCACTGTGTACCATCAAGGTTGTCGTATAAATAAAGCCCATTCATTATACAGTGCCCTGATCAATTACTCTAATAGTACATACTTCAGTCATGACTTACCAGTCAAGTTCTCCTAATTTCTTATTGTATGGATGGACTAGGGAAACCAAGCAACATCAATAGTATCCAAAGCCATAATCATGTGTACCTATTTTGTAGGTACACATGTTGTCCATACACTCTATAGAGTATACAACAGTAAGCAAAGGTGTACTGATGATGAAGTTATCATTCTTGATACAAAACATTACTAAAACCATTATTATTACTGATAGGTAGCATACACATGGCACCATTTTAGCATTATAACTTAGTCATGATACTAACTAAGAGCCAGAGGAGGTTGGACGCGCTCTAAGCTCCACATAAATATATTGCCCTTAATTGCATTCTTTTCTTTGGTATTTCACGTGACCCTCAATAGTCATAATACAAATTTGAAAAACGATGGGGTTGACTGGGGTTGATTAGATATTCGGATGGTGCTTCACGTAAGCTTCAAGGTGATGTATTTTGTTTTGTGAAAGCGCTTGGTGATTGGGGTGAAATTAATAAGTTGGGTTTGGTGTGTAGAACTTCACCAGAATTGTCACGTATGTACTCTCTAATCAGAACAATGATACTTTACCGAATTTAACTGAGATCGATGTATAAACCTCTTCAATAAAACGAGTTTTGCATAATTTGTTTTAGGGGTGCTTAAATCGTGTCCAACCTCCTCTGAACTGAGACCAATGGTTATACTTGTTAAATAATGTTTGTTTGTGACATATAATATCCTTTTTTGTGTCCTATATGATTACATATGTTGTATTTCAATTTTACCAGTGCCTCAGCAGTTATATATCTGATGTGTAATGAGACATTTAAGAGAGCAAAGTTGACTTACTTACATGACGATAGCAAGTTCTATGTGAGTTACAAAATGTAAAGCTTGGCTACCATAATTATGTGAGAAAGCTTTGGAGGACAATACCGTATACGGCAAAACTTTCGAGGAGGAAAACATTTGCGGTTTTTGCGATTATGCTGCCAACCGCGAATGTTTTCCCTCAAACATTTTGTGTGCAAAAACCTAAAAACTATACATAACTACTATACCTTTTTGCATTTTGTAGGTCTTCATAGCCAGAGCAGCGGTTTTGCAAGCTCACACATTTGACGTTCTTTACTTGGATTGTGTTTGCTTGGGAATGCTCCGTTTTTTTAATGCTCAACACATGGCACTGCTTAAGTGTGTCAAGCTCAAGAAACTGACTTTTGGAGGGGTCCTCAAGTGCTTATCACGTTTCACCAGGAGCTTAGCCACTATCCGCGAATGTTTTCCCCGCGAATTGCAAGATTTCTATACAACCGCAAATATTTTCCTGCAAATTGCGATGCTTCTGTGCATCCGCAAAAGTTTTCCCCCTCGAAAGTTTTGCCGTATACAGTATCTTTGTAGCTGTTTTTGTTTGGAGATACACAAAGCAGTCAATTTAGGCTATTTCCAGGGTAGACCACTGGGTCTGTGAAAACCGGTCTTATCGCCCATAAAAATTAGATTTTCCATGAATAAACTATCAAATTTCATTACTAAACATGAGTGGTCTGCTTTTGCTGCCTGCTTTTCCCAAACACAGTGGCAATCTGTACGAGTGGTCTGGGGCCCTAATAGAGACATCCTGGGGATGGCTGTATGTGGCTGTACAGCACCATGGTGTTGAATAAAGAACTGTGCTGTAAATGTCCTTTCATTTTAGGACCTGATTGCCCCATAATTTGGCCTAATTCATCCCTACACCTTTCTTTTAAGATTTTAAAACAAGTCTCTGACCCTCCTCTGACCCCTGCCTTCCACCCCTTTTGGAACTCGCCTGATACAGTCAACCTCGGTTTAAAAACTACCTAAATGGCGGGAAACTTAGCTGTTGTATATTTGTACAGTGGATGCTCTGGAAGGTAAAGAATTAGTGTAAAACATGTGAAAAATTGGTACACATTGCTTCAATCATTCTGAATACTTCAAACTGGCATTTCTCGATACTCATAGGCAATAATACCGGTTTTCCCAGACTGGGTCACAATTTGTGAAATCACAAAACGGCATGCTCTCAAAACTTTCTACGTACATGTAGCCATTCTAATGTGATCACTTCATCATGTTTTCTTTTGTAGTACTTTGAACTGATATATTCCAAGTTTTGTGTCCCTGCTAATAATACAACCATGGCTCCTTCTACTAGCACTGTAACAACAATGACCACTACAAGTGCAGTCACCAAGTTATTGTCTGCTAAATTTGTAGGGGCCGAACTGACTGCTACCAGGGCTCCTGTACAAAGCAAGCACGATGAAAACAGGAATGTTGTACTGGACATTACATGGTGGTCACTCATCATTGCAACCGTAGCTACTTCCATTGTGGTCATTGTTGTGTATCTTCAGTGGAAGAAGAGACAAAGTGATGAAAGTCCCATTGTTGAAGGCAGGCTTATTAGCTAACAATCTACCATCGATGAATGTTAAAGCCGTGTATTTTTGTGTATTAATACATTATCTGTAGTATAACCACTGCAATTCTAAATGTGATATTACCCAGGGACTAGGGGAGTTTTCGGGGTGGTTATAATAGATAGGTCACGTGACGCCAAAAGTGCATTGCTGCTATATTAAGGAAGATGAGGCTCCTCCTCAGTGTCTCGTTGATTTTTCTGCTGTTATCTTTGCAATGTCGAGCTGAGGACAACTACGTGTGTACCACGGATGGTCTACCAGCCTCGTGTGGTTGTAAGGTGAACACAACCACTCCATTCATCGTTAACCTCAAGTTCGATAAACCTGTGTAAGTGCCCGATAAATAGGCGAAGTGTAAGAAAATTAAATGTACCATTAGTCAGACAGCCGTGGATCCTCAAGTTCAGTACGTGTATGGAGGATGTGACGGTGTACCTGAGTTGCAGTGTGACAAAGAAACAGCGGTGAGTGCAGCCGGTCTCAAAATCAGTTTGTGGTTGCGTGTAGCTAGCTATCTGCAGATGAGCTGCATGTTCTGCTGAATTTAATGTTCTGTTCGTGTCACAGTATGTGGTTAGCTTGTGTAATTTTTCCCTATAATTTGACTTGTGCTTGGGTTATCCCATACACTCATCCCTCATGAGTAACTCTATATTATATTGCATGGGCAGAAGTTGAAGTGACTACGATCACATCATTAAGAACAATGAAAAAAGTGCATACTACAATTGGCCATCCTTTATGATATATACATGTATGGGACGTACCACCAGCATAATTAACTGGATCTGCAAAAACCCAGCATGATGCATTTTTCAAATTCTTTATAATCTACTTAGCCAAGTGTATCTACATGTATGCTCTTGCAATCAATGGCTTATACTAAAAATTTAGGCTTGCGGCATTATGCAAATCTGGTCACATTTTAAAGATTTAGAACTGCTTGTACCATCACACTTTTAGTTACACACAAAGTTTACATATCTGAATGATTTCACTACATAGCTACATGTTGATGTTTCCATTTTTGTATATGCTGTGCAACCGGGAACACACAATTTGTGTGGTAGGGCATTCATCAAAGTTTTCTCTGCCTTCATCAAAGTGTTATGTTTGTGATGGAGGTGAAAAGGAAAGGATTGCAGCATTTTCCAATAGCTTAATATCTAATAGTTAAACTTCATGTAATTGCTGAGTACGTGTACAGTTTATAAAATATTCTAATAGAGCAGTCAAGTACCTATTCTAATTAAACAATCAAAGCTACAGCTTTAGTCACACCTTTTCCCCTACAGTTTGTTTATTTCATAATTCAAAGCCGACTAGATTTACTGTGACTGTTAACTAAAAGTTTGACTTCAGCTTCTAAAATGTCAAAAAATTTCCTTAGTTGTTTCCAATGATTGCTTGGCACATGATTGACATGTGCTAATTGGAACACTTAAGTGATTTATTTGTCTTGCTCTTGTTTGTGTGCTGAGCTGTGCTTTATTTTATCAGCTTCCTTTCCATGGCTTAAAGTGTGCTTTTTACACATCAGTATAGTCACATGTGTCTGAGGTACTCATAATTGTATGTGTTTTTGACCATCTTTTCTTTTCCTTATTTCATCAGAAAGCCCCTTTCATAATAGATTCACTTGACAAAAGTACAAGTGTAGAGAAAAGTAATATGCCACACTAAGGATATAAAGGTTGCATAGTTATGCAGAGACGATCTTAAGTATAAACAATGGTTTAGGAGTTAATTACACATTAAATAATGGTGTGTATAGTATGCTTTGAGCCTTGAAAGATAATGAGGTCTTTAAATTCCACTGAGAGACCTGCTAGCAGGTCTTTAACCTCTCCAACGTAAAACATATTGCAGGCTAATAGTTGATCCTCAGTTGGCAACCAGTCATCCAAGTCAACATGTAGTTAGCCACCCATTTATTTTATAAGTATGCCTAAAAGAATTCGATTATGAGAGGTTAGAGTGTAGCATTGCAACTATGTTTGTTACAATGAACTGACAAAGTCCAGAGATATCACAGAATATTCTGTTTAGTGTTCATCTGTTTTCTAGAGTGTTTTGAGCCTCTTACATCTACTAAACTATTGGAAGACTTTATTTACCAAGGACGTAAGTGGGAAAGCTCCCTTGTAGAATGGTTATTTTATGTTTTCTGTAATGTGGGTGTGGTCCATGTTTGACATCATATCGTACCTGGGCTGTTGTAGTGTCATTAGCAACGACTTGTGACAACTTGTTGCTGTCATAGTTTTAAAAACCTCGAGGTTTTTACAATCCACGAAGGTCCTTGCTAGGTTTCTAACCTAGTACTAAGATGGCTACAGTGGCTGCTGCATAATCCTGTGGACCAGACCCCATTCCTTAGCAGTGTCACTTATCAATTAGAAATTGTAAGTTGGCACTTATAATCTTCAATCGATAAGTGCCACCTTTTTTTTTGGGGGGGGGGGGGTTATTCCAGGGGTGTACCAGGATTTTTTGAAGGGGGCCGGGTTCCAAGAGCAGTATAGAGTTACCAGAAGCAGGTGAATCAAAACTCAGCAAATTGCTATATTTTATGCAAAAAAGTACATTAATTATAATGCATATATGTGCCTTTGGGATGAAGCTAGTACTAGATAAAGCTACCTAGTGGAAACAGACAGCATAACACATAGAGAAACATATAGTAATCTGTAAGTGATACTTATCTCACTGGTATAGGAACCATGAATCCACTGATACAAATTTAATGACTTACAATCAAAATATTATAATTAACTACAAAATATGCATAGCATAGATTCATTTTGCATAACAAATTATTGGAGTTCTATATCTTTATACATTGTACACCAAAGCTATAGCAGTATAAGGTCATGCTCAGTTTTGCATTTAATGTTAGAATGTCTGATAAGCTTCACTAATTCCATAACATATGGATATGGATGTTCACATGCATGTTTTATTAGAGTATACGTGACTGCTCTATTAGAGTATATCGATCTTTTTAACAAGTTTTGAAGAGGGCTCATGTTATCTCTTTAAATCCTTCCCTGAGAGATGAATGCAAGCTTTATTAAATGT